>NW_025204638.1:0-3013 GCF_004010195.1 Chiloscyllium plagiosum | reverse complement strand
CCCTGGGCAGGACTTGGGATATGGACTCCTGTGAGCAGGCGGTGAACCTGATTTGGAAAAAAAGAAATCATGAGGAAAATTGGAAATCCATTATTAAGGAATGGAAGGTGAGAGCCAGCAGTAAATGGCAGGACACCTTACCAGCCAGCTGGGGAAATAATGCTTGTGACAAGAGGTATTAACAGCAGCTGGGAGTTGGGAGGTGTTGAAGGTTGAGTGAGAATAGCTGGATGGTAGGCACAAAAGGGAATAGGAGAAACAGCATAAAGAGGCTAAAGCTGAGGAAGATATACAAGAGTGGTTAAAGCGACAATGCTGTAGAGAGAACCTAAGCACTTCTGAGCTCATGTCTGGCATACCGACCCTTTGCGAGGAGGAAGGGAATGATACTGAGGCAGAGGAGGAATGGGATGTTACCTGAGTGCACGAGTTGAGCCACCTATGACTCCATCCCCGCCACCATACCCAAGCCCCGGGAAAACATGTGTAGCAGATCGGGTTAAGATGTGCTCCAGGAAACCAAAGGCACCTTATGACCTTTGCACTGGAGTTCACCATCTCCATGTCACCCGCAAAACTATGCTCCCTACAAGGCAGCTGCCAAACCCCAAAGCAGATGAGGGGGATGAGCCGCCAACAATCGGGGTCTATGTCCCTTGGAACCCCCAAGAGATGATCATGATAATGAATCTGGCTCTGGATTGTACAGATAAACCAGCGCACAATTCAAATGTAAAATGCAACATCTGTTAGTCCTCTGTTATATGATCTTGTCACTAGAAGAAGTTATTAAGTGGCAAGAGCAAATGGGCGAGGGTGACAGAAAGAGACCTGTCCACACTTACAATGATTTAAATAACTAATTCAAAGAGGACACTCAAGTGAACCAAATTGTCCAGTCATTAGAGCGTGCCCTGCAACTGCCTATCAACATTACTAAGGTCCTAGACTGCAAACGTAAGTCTGAAGAGCTGGAGAGGACTTTTGGGGAATATTTGTTGCGTGCTATGGGACTTATGCTGGGGATCAAGCTTTTCATGGCAGATAGGACACACCATCGTTTAACTATATGATTTTACAATGTGTCTCCTAGAGTGTCGCAGACATGGTATGCACAAACAATATGGTTTGGTCTGAGAACAGCAGATCCCAGATGAGGAGGGTCCTTATTTATTACAGGGACGGCCAGAACCACCCCAAGTCATGCTCTAAATGTCACACAAAAACTGAGTTTGTTCAGCTGCTCCATGATCACAACACGCCTTCAGTCAGTATTGATGAGTTTCATTGGGAGTGGGATTTTCATTGGGAGTGGGATATCCCATGGGCACACACTCTTTCCCCAGATGTAGGCCCCTACCAAGTGACCCTTCGTAAGGGGACCCTGGAGAGGAGAACCAGGGCTGTTCCCTAATGTACTTTGGAAGAAGGGGAGATGGTGTCGATACCCAGTTACGCAAATAGGTTTGTGTTTCAGCTGTAGAATGCCCGGGCACTGGAGGACCGAATGTCTCTTTCACACAATCCCAGAATCTGCCACCCCGGACTCCTTTCACCTTCAACAACTTCTGAGCCAGAACCTCCCAGTCGTCAGTACTTTCCCACCACTCCAGCAGAAGCCTCACATTACCTTAGTGGTTGCTGAAAATCCAATCCTGTTTATGATTGATATGTGGGGGGCAACCAAATCCACCCTCGATCGGGAGATTCTGAGGGATCAGCGAGAATGTGTGTGTGTGCCACCAGGGCTCTGCATTATTGGATCAAATACGACTTTACTCCTACAACAGGGTCAATATATCACTGGCTCAACATTCTCAACAGTAACAACTCTTCCACAAATTCAACACCAAGTTCCTTGTTTGATTCTCTCTGTTCTGTTGTCATTCTCTGCTAGATTGCGGGTTGTGAACATCCACATGAACTGACATCTGATTTCCAGGGACCATGTACTGTTTGCAAACATACTGTTCAATTTCATTCTGGTGTGATACTGCAATCCCTCATTGTCGGGGTGAGGGTGGGGGTGGGGGAGGGTGAAGATGAATCTCTCTCTCATGTACAAACTCTCTCTCTCATTCTGGCTCATGCACAATCTCACTGTTTTCTCTATCTCTAATGTAAAATCTCTCAATTTCCTTCTCCCTCCCATGTACAATGTCACTATCCCCCCGTCTGTCAACATCTATCTCATACATAATGTTAGTGGTCTCTTCCTCTCTCGAACACAATCTCAATCTCATATATTGTCCCGCCAACACTCTCCCATACACCATTTGAGTATCACTCTCTTTCTATCATGCACCATCTCAACTATTTGTCTCTCTGACATCTCAACAACTCTCTCTCTCTCATAAACAATCTCTCTCTCTCTCTCTCTGATACAGGATCTCGGTTTGGTTCATGTGTCTAAATGAACAAAGGTGACCTGAGGGGGAGGATAGGATTAGGAAATTGAGCTCTAAGATCAGTCTTTATCATCTTGAATGACAGAGCATGCTCGAGGGGCTGAATGGCCTACTCCTGCTCCTATCTTCTTTATCTCTATGTAATATCTCCAGAGTCACTGACAAGACCCATGTTGGGTGGGAGAGAAAGCTGTGGGGACAACCAAAGAGACTAAGATCCGATGTGGTAAGCTTCACTGAGTGGGCAAATCATTGGCAGATGGTATATAATGTGGAGAAATGTCCATGCGCAGCACAGATTTCCAAACTAACTCAGTGACAGATTAAAATTCCCTTTCCCTGCATAGTCCACACTTCCAGACCCAGGGAGGTTTTGTCCCTGAGGGGAGGACAGGTTTCTGACAGGATATTATTAATTTGCAACATGAAGATACTGAGTGTATCAGAGTTTGCTGCATCGCATCATATCATCGACTTGCAATCACTGTTGTGTGAATTATATTTAAAACATTGGCAGGTGGAATATAATGTATTGGCATGTGATTTGCAGGAAGATGAGAAAAAGCAGAATGTTTCTGTTTAAAATGGTGAGAAATTCTGAAACA
>NW_025204637.1:6679-9661 GCF_004010195.1 Chiloscyllium plagiosum | reverse complement strand
ACGGTGTCTGTGTGGGGAGTGTCTTCCTCTCACCGAGGGTAGTGAATGTCAGGAATTATCTTATCTCGAGAACTAGGGGAGCTACTTCACAGAAAGTATTTAAAAAGGAGGTAGATGGACGTTTGACCTGTTAGAGAGCTGAGAGGGTGTGGAGAATTGGACATTAAAGATGAGATAATACGAAGAGTAGATCGGCCATGATCGTACACAATGGCTTGATTGTCCGAACTGCCTGATCCCCTGTTGTTGAAGTTCTCATATTCTGTAATTACAAAGTTAATGGTTGTAATTTTCCTGCACGTTCTGTTACTGAACGTTGAAATCAGAGTGAGCAAAGCACTTCATGAGTCATCTCATAGTGAGGTTTTTTTTAGATGAGATTACTTTCAGTGTGGAAACAGGCCCATCTGCCCCACAAGTCCACACCGACCCGCCACCCACCCATACCCCTACATTTACCCAATCAGAGTGAGCAAAGCACTTCATGAGTCATCTCATAGTGAGTTTTTATTAGATGAGATTACTTTCAGTGTGGAAACAGGACCATCTGCCCCACAAGTCCACACCGACCCGCCACCCACCCATACCCCTACATTTACCCCTTAACTAATACTACGGGCAATTTAGCATGGCCAATTCACCTGACCTGCATATCTTTGGATGATGGGAGGAGACCGGAGCACCCAGAGGATACGCACGCAGACACAGCGAGAATGTGCAAACTCCACACAGTCGCCTGAGTCGGGAATTGAACCCGGGTCTCTGGTGCTGTGAGGCAGCAGTGCGAACCACTGTGCCACCGTGCCGCCCACTGTGCGACCGTGCCGTCCAGGTCTGGGGGCTGATTTCACAGTGAATCTTGGTCTATACCATGGCCAACAAAGGAAGCACAAGTTGCAGAGAGGAGACACTCTGTAAAGATATCAGAGTTGTCTTTTGAACCCAGCCTGGCTTTTGGAGTAACATTTTCCAACCCACATCAAACTATGTGTGACAGCCTGGAGGGAAGGAATGAGATCCTGTGTTACTGTGGACCAGGCATTTGGATCAAGATGCCTCCGTCAGCATCAGTGCAGGAGGTTTGAGGGGCTACATTGAACATAGAAACATAGGACTGAGGCAGCAGCACTTTTCTGTCTGTATACTTTTTTCCTACATGCACTTGTCTGTCAAATATTTGAATACAGCACAACTTTGAACAACTGCAAACATCCAGGTACCACAAAGTTTGGTAAATGAAATTACCACCTGAACAGTCCACTAAGAATTTTTCATTTGTGTTCTGACAAATGCTGGAGGGTCACTGTGTCATTTTCCAGTCTCACTCCTCCACTGTTTACAACAAATTTTAAATGCAGCCAGTTTAGTGATATGACCAATTGTGTACGACTCAGGACTGAGAAAAACGTGAGATGCAGGAAGTTGAACTCACAACAATTGGTAAAATGACGGAATGCCCCAAATGTTCTTCTGCCTTTGAAATTATTCTGCTCACACAAGCTGCTGGTAATGGAATTTATTTGTGGAACAGTTGGATTTGGCTGAACTCCCCTTGCTTCCGGCAGCAGAGAGATTCCAATGAATCCTCAACAGGAACCATTAACAAGTGGGGAAGATAGCTCAGGAATTTTATGGTCTCACATTTTGCTATCGGGTGGACAAAGTAAGAGAGAGGGATCAATCAGCTGCTGCTACTCAAGTAGGGAACATTTGTCTCCCTCTCTGTGTTGAACCATACAATAATGTCAACTGAACATCAAACTGGGCTATCTGTGCTCTTCTGGAGCATTCTCTGGAACGGATGGTAATGGACAATATGAATGTACATTATCCCTGTTGTTGTACACAGTGGCTTTGGTTAGAAAAAAAAGTCCCTGCTTTATTATCTGATGACATGTTTATATGCGTCTGTGTAATTTGTAATTATCGGTCGATGTCTATATAATGCATGTGTTGATATCAATACATCTTATTCTTAAATTTATTCTCCAGGTTTAAACTCCTTAACAAGAGAAAACGCATCCAGCTGAAACAACTTTCAGAAATTCATGCATGGTTCAAGAAGATTTCTCATCTCAGATCAAAACTGATAATCCCCCAGGAATTAGTAAAGGGAAACATGTATGAAAATCTTCAAGAATTATATCTTCTTTTTCAGTTTAGGCGATCAAAACTGCGCACAGTGTATCCGATGTGGTCTCAGCAATGCCCCGTTCAAATGCAGTAAAGCATTCCTCATTAAACGTGATAACCTTTGCCAGAAACAGCATCATTCCACTTACCTTCCAGATCACTTGCTGCATCTGCTGACTGACTTCATATGATTCATGTCCCAGGAACATGGAAACGGCCTGTATCACAGAGTTCTGCAATCTCTCTCCATTTAGATTGATCGCCATTGTTTTATCCTTCCTGCCACAGTAGACAACTCACCTTATGTTCTTTCTGCTGAAGGTTTGCTCACGAACCTTCCCTGTCTGTAACACATTGCAGACTCAGTACCTCCATTTGACGACATCTTGAACGATCATCTTGGTGATGCACTAACTGAGCTTCGCGCCATTCAGTTCCCTTCCTCCAGATCTTTGAAACAGATTATTTGTCATTGATGATCCCACAATGATCTCCACAGCACTACACTAGATCCAGCTTTGCAACCTGAAAATAAACATTTACCTCTACTCTCTAGTTCCTGTTAGCGACAGCTGCTAGCACATAAGGTGGGTTGAATGGTCTCCTCCTGGGCTGTGTAATGTACTCAACTAGCTGAATTATTCATTCTCTATTCCTGTGTAACTCCTTCGAGGGGCAGAATGGTCTCCTCCCATCTCATTGTAACGATCCTGTCTATCTGAAAGGGGTGGTCTCCTACATTGTAATAGCATCGAGGAGTGGATTGAGTGAAGACACATGGGGTAGGTGCAGAAGTATATCTCTGTAACAGCCTCGGGCGTGATTGAGAGAATAACACAAGGGGTAGGG
>NW_025204637.1:3639-5529 GCF_004010195.1 Chiloscyllium plagiosum | reverse complement strand
TGGTCGGTGCTATAACAGATATACAGTGAGCGTGAGCGAGCAAAGAGTATACGGTAACTCTTATCCTGACAGAGCTAGGAGTATATCGATGCTTATCCTGTATTGCAGGACATTTGTTCAGATCATCTTAGCGTCGAGGTGAGGCTCCCTGAGTGTCTTGTCCAAGTCTGTCACTAGTAACGACACAGATCTGTCATTCAGCTTCCACAGAATCAGTTTAGGTAGAGCTTGAAATAGCAAGGAGAAGCAAATATTTGCGTGTTATATATCAAACCTAAAACGCCAGCAGAAAATCTCAGCATCATATGCTCCAGAAATTGACAGAGTGGGGTCTGTCTACTCTTCCCAGGGTCTGTTACATTGACCGAGTGGGGTCAGTCTGCTCTTCCCAGGGTGGGTTGCATTGACAGATTGGGGTCAGTCTGCACTTCTCAGGGTGGGTTGCATTGACAAATTGGTGTCAGTCTGCTATTCACTGGATGTGTACATTGAGAGAGTGGAGTCATTCTGCTCTTCCCTGTGTGAATTGGTTTGATACAGTGGGGTCAAGCTGCGCTTGCCTGTGTGAGTTACATTGACAGAGTGGGGTCAGTCTGCTATTCGATGGGTGAGTTACTTTGACACATTGGGATTAATCTGCCCTTCGTGTTTAAAAATGTTGGACAGAGTGGGGTCAGACTGCTCTACCGCGGGTGTGTGACATTGTTAGGCGGGGTCTGTCTGCTCTTGCCTGTTGAGTTACATTGACAGAGTGGGGTCATTCTGCTCTTCCTTGGGTGAGTTACATTGACAGAGTGGGGTCAGTCTGCTTTTCCTTGGGTGAGTTACATTGACCGAGTGGGGTCAGTCTGCTCTTCCCAGGGTGGGTTGCATTGACAGATTGGGGTCAGTCTGCACTTTCCAGGGTGGGTTGCATTGACAATGTGGTGTCAGTCTGCTATTCACTGGATGTGTACATTGAGAGAGTGGGGTCATTCTGCTCTTCCCTGTGTGAATTGGTTTGATAGAGTGGGGTCAGTCTGCACTTGACTGTGTGACTTATTTTGCAGTGTGAGGTCAGTCTGCTTTTGCCTGCGAGGGTTATATTGACAGAGTGCACTTCCCTGGGTGGGTAACATTGACAGAGTGGGGTCAGTCTGCTCTTCCCTGGGTGTGTTGCATTGAGAGAGTGGTGTCAGTCTGCTCTTCCCTGGGTGTGTTACGTTGACGGAGTGAGGTCAGTCTGCTCTTGCCTGGGTGTGTTACATTGATGAAGTGGGGTCAGTCTGCTGTTCCATGAGTCAGTTACATTGACACTGTGTGGTCAGTCTGCTCGTGTGAGGTCATTCTGCTCTTGCCTGTGTGTGTTATATTGACCGAGTGTGGTCATTCAGCTATTCCCTGGGTGTGTTACATTGACAGAGTGGGGTCATTCAGCTATTCCCTGTGTGTGGTACATTGACAGAGTTGGTTTACCTGCTCTTGGCTGTGTGACTTAGTTTGTCAGAGTGCTGTCAGTCTGCTCTTCCCTGGGCGTGTTACATTGACAGAGTGGAGTCAGTCTGCTCTTGCCTGTGTGAATTACATTGACAGAGTGGGTCAGTCTGCTCTTCCCTGTGTGGGTTACATTGACAGAGTGGGGTCAGTCTGCTCTTCCCTCGGTGCGTTATATTGACAGAGGAGTGTCAGTCTGCTCTTTCCTGGGTGGGTACATTGACAGGGTGGGGTTAGTTTGCTCTTTCCTGTGTGTGACATTGACAGAGTGGGGTCAGTCTGCTCTTCCCTCGGTGCGTTATATTGACAGAGGAGGGTCAGTCTGCTCTTTCCTGGGTGGGTACATTGACAGGGTGGGGTTAGTTTGCTCTTTCCTGTGTGTGACATTGACAGAGTGGGGTCAGTCTGCTCTTCCCT
>NW_025204637.1:0-2402 GCF_004010195.1 Chiloscyllium plagiosum | reverse complement strand
CAGCACCGATCCTGTGGCACTGCACTGGTCACAGTCCTCCAGTCTGAAAAACAACCCTCCACCACCATCCTCTGTCTTCTAACTTTGATCCAGTTCTGCATCCAAATGGTTAGTTCTACCTGTGTTCCATGAGCTCTAACCTTGCTGATCAGTCTCCCATGGGGAACCTTGTCGAAGGCCTTACTGAAGTCCATATAGATCACATGTACTGCTCTGCCGTCATCAATCTTCTTTGTTACTTCCTCAAAAACCTCAATCAAGTTTGTGAGTTTCTCATGCACAAAGCCATGTTAACAATACCTAATCAATCCTTGCATTTCCAAATGCATCCACATCCTGTCCCTCAGGATTCCGTCCAGAAATTTGCCCACCACTGAGGTCAGGCTCACCGGTCTATAGTTCCCTGGCTTATCCTTACCACCCTTCTTAAACGGTGGCACCATGTTTGCCAACCTCCAGTCTTCCAGCATCTCTCCTGTGACTATCGATGATACAAATATCTCAGCAAAAGGCCCAGCAACCACTTCTCTAGCTTCCCACACAGTTCTTGGGTACACCTGATGAGGTCCTTGGGATTTATCCACCTTTACCCGTTTCAAGACATCCAGCACTTCCTTCTCTGTAATCTGGACATTTTGCAAGATGTCATCATCTATTTCCCAACATTCTATATCTTCCAAATCCTTTTCCACAGTAAATACTGATGCGAAATATTTAGTTAGTATCTCCCCCATTTTCTGTGGCTCGATACAAAGGCCGCCTTTGAGGCGCCCTATTCTCTCCATAGTTACACTTTTGTCCTTAATATATTTTCAAAAACCCTTTGGATTCTCTTTAATTCTATTTGCCAAAGCTGTCTCATGTCCCCGGTTTGCCCTCCTGATTTCCCTCTTCAGTATACTCCTACTGCCTTTATACTCTTCTAAGGATTCACTCTCACGATCCTGTCTATACCCTACATATGCTTCCTTCTTTTTCTTAACCAAACCCTCAATTTCTTTCGTCATCCAGCATTCCCGATACCTACCAGCCTTCCCTTTCACCCTGACAGGAATATTCTCTCACTGGATTCTTGTTGTCTCATTTCTGAAGGCTTCCCATTTTCCAGCCGTCCCTTTACCTGCAAAGATCTGCCTCAAAACACCTTTCGATGGTTATTGCCTAATACCATCAAAATTGGCCTTTCTCCAATTTAGAACTGCAACATTTAGATCTGGTCTATCCTTTCTATCACTATTTTAAAACCAATAGAATTATGGTTGCTGGCCTCAAAGTGCTCCCCCACTGACACCTCAGTCACCTGTCCTGCCTTATTTCCCAAGAGTAGGTCAAGATTTGCACCTTCTCTAGTAGGTACCTCCACAGAACCAGAAAATTCTCTTGTACACACTTAAGAAATTCTAAACCTTTAACACTATGGCAACCATTCCCATATTTCAATCTTTCTCTTTGTTTTTGGAAATATCCACTGACCTGACCCCTGCTCCCATCGCACCTCTGTCAGATTACACCGCTATCCACAATCGTATTCATATGATTGGCCAGAACACTGGTCCCAGCACTGTTCTAGTGGAAGCTATCACAATGGGATAACTCATTTTTCCTGAATACCGAATCAAAACCATTTGTTCTGAGAGTGTTGTTTGATTTTGAAATCTTCCTGCAAGCATTTCGGATCGCTCAGTATCCTGCATGTGACATCTTTTGTTCTGTGGGTGTAGCTGTTTCCTCTGCCGCCTTCTGTTGCTGCTGCCCTGAGATCCTGGGCCCACAGAATTCTCCACTCTTGAGAGAATAGTCGAAAGATGATGTAGCACAGGCCAGGAATGGAGACAGGGATTTTCCAGATCTCCGTGAGACTCAGTATCATTTCATATGTGTAATCCTCACGACGTCAGTTTAATTTCTGAATTTGTCTATTCCTATGTCTCTTGTAGCTGCTCAGAATTCCTGGCTTAGCGGTTGGAGGGGAAATTGAAGTCTTTAAAGAGCATCCACTCCCATGTGGTTGAAGATGCCCTCCCATGCATCGTATCCACGTCCTGCACCTCTGCCCTCGAGCCCCACCACTCCAACTGCAACAAGGACAGAACCCCACTCGTCGTCACCTTCTACCCCACCAAACTCTGTATAAATTGCATCATCCGCCGACATTTCTGCCACCGACAAATGGACCCCACCACCAGGGATATATTTCCCTCTTCACTCCTATCCGCTTTGCGCAAAGACCATTCCCTCCATGACTACCTGTTCAGGTCCACGTCTCCTAACAAGCCACCCTTCACTCCTGGCACGTTCCCCTGCCACCGTAGGAATTAACCCTCGGCCCACACCTCCCCCCTCACCTCTGTCCAAGGCACCAAAGCAGTTTTCCACATACATCAAAATTTCACCTGCACTTC
>NW_025204636.1:0-9661 GCF_004010195.1 Chiloscyllium plagiosum | reverse complement strand
CTCTTTTATAAAATGCCCAACACTTGAACTTTGGTTTTCACTTTTATATATCGCTCTCATAAAATCTTTGCTTCACCTTGCTGTTCTAAACTGCATCTTAGCAGATTCTGTGGCTTCATGCAAAATATTTGGCGTGGTCTACTTCAACATTGAGTTCATCTCGCGGCAACTTATCTGTAGCCCTCAGTGTCAATGTGACACTTTCAACAGATATCCCGTTATGGTGGTGGAATAGAAAAGCTGTGTTTTCCTCTAGACAGCTGGGACTATTCTTACCTGAATGGGAAACGGACAGCAGAAAGGAAAACTGTTAACGCTGTTGTGCAGGATTCCAGGGAGATAACGTCTGGAACAGTTTGTGCAGATTTAGTTTTTTCACTGAAGAAAGAATATTGTTAAATTGGAAGAAGCTCAGAGACGGTTCCCTCAAATAATTCCTTCAAGAACTGTTTTGATTTATAAGGAAAGGATGAGCAGATCGTACCAATACACATCAGAGATTACAACGATAAGAGATGATCTTAAATTTACATCGAACACCGGAAGTAGTCAGCAACAGAAGCCAATTACACAGTAAATGGAGGATTCCATTGTATTTCATTAGCCTGTTATACTGGAATAGCAAACGTATATTGAGGCCTTCGACCCGGAACACCAGAATAGGACAACGCTGTTCAGCCCCGGGAACGGCAGGAAACCAATCAGCCCCTCTACGCTTTAAAACTGGATGCAGAGTCGGCCATACAGCAATCGTTTCAGTCCATGAAGTCCCCTCAATTTGTAACAGGGGAACTGGAAAGGATTGGAAAGTGCAATGAAATTAGACCAGTCAGCCCATTGACACTGTTGCAGAGGGAATAGGGAAGGGGATTAAACTCTTTGAGAATTTATATGGACAAAGAGGAGGCGATTCAGCCATTTACCTGTTTTATAGGAGCAGGAGAAGACCAATCATTCTCTCATTCCTTTTTCAGGGAGGCAGTAGGAGACAGTTCAGTATCTCCATCCTGCTGTGGATGAAAAGCAGGAGACCATTCAGCTTCTCCAATTGTTGCTCAGCATTAGTTAGATTGCATGAGCCATCAGGCATCTGACACATGATCAGGAGGAGACTAGGCCGACCTTGAGTTTCCTAGTCAGGACATCTAGCCATCGATAATATAACTAAGGAAGAACAGGTGGACCTTCAGTCCATCGAGTGTCTAAACCAGAAACAGAATGAGACCACAAGGAGGAGGTGAGGTCTGCAGATGCTGGAGATCAGAGACGAGAGTGCGATGCTGGAAAAGTACAGCAGTGTGGCAACATCCGGGGAGCAGGACAATTGGTGTTTCAGGCAAGAGACCTTCATCAGGAATTGAGTCCATTCAGTCACTCACCCCTCCACACAACAATCGGAGAAGAGTTTCCAAAGATTTCTGCCTCTTAAAGAAGATCACAGGACATGGAGCGCTGAGGTTACAGAAAGGTAAGAAGTTAGACAAAATAATCTTCACTGAGCAATATTAAATTAGTTATCAAACAGTTAGGCTTAAGACATTCGCTGTAATCTATTATCAAGGAATAAATAAAAGGAGATTTGCAGGGTCAAACCAAAGTCAATCAGTGTGAGCATGATTCTATGAACGATTAATCATGTTTAAACTACCTGTTTAAGTCTTTAAATATGTGACATTCAAAGTGGCTAATCAGGATCTTGAGATTGACAAAAGACAAAAGACAATAGGTGCAGGAGTAGGCCGTTCTGTCCTTCGAGGCAGCAGCATCCTTCATTATGATCACGGCTGATCATCCTCAATGAGTATCCTGTTCCTGCCTTACCCTCTTGATTCCACGATCCTTAAGAGGTCTACCCAACTCTTTCTTGAAAGTATCCAGGGACGTGGCCTCCATAGCCTTCTGGGGCAGAGCATTCCATACACTCACCACTCTGTGGGTGAAGAAGATTCTCATCAACTCTGTTCGAAGTGTCCTGCCCCTTATTTGTAAACTGTGTCCCTCTGGTTTGGGACTCACCCATCAGCGGAAACATATTTCCTGCCTCCAGTGTTTCCAATCTTTAATAATCTTATACATCTCAATCAGATCCCCTCTGAGCCTTCTAATCCCAAGCATATACAAGCCTTGTCGCTCCAATATTTCAGCTTAATATAGTCCCGCCATTCCGTGAATTGACGTCGTGAACCTACGCTGCGCTCCCTCAATAGCCAGAATGTCTTTCCTCAAATTTGGAGACCATATCTGCACACAATATTTCAGGTAGGGTCTCACCAGGGCTCTGCACAGCTGCAGAACGACCTCTTCGCTTCTATACTCAATTCCACTTGTAATGTAGATCAGCATGCTATTAGCTTTTTTAAATACCTACTGTACCTGCACGCTTGCTTTCATTGACTGATGTACAAGAACACCTAGATCTCGTTGTACTGCCCCTTTACCTAACTTGACTCCATTTAGGTATTAATCTGCCTTCCTGTTTTTGACACCAAAGTGGATAACCATACATTTATCCACATTAAACTGCATCTGCCATGCATCCATCCACTCACCTTGCCAGTCCAGGTCACCCTGTATTCTCCTAACATTCTCCTCACATTTCATCCTGCCACCCAGCTTTGCGTCATCAGCAAATTTGCTAATCTTACTTTGAATATATTCATCTGTATCATTTATGTGCATTGTAAAAACTGCGGTCCCAGCACTGATCCCTGCAGCACCCCACTGGTCACTGCCTGCCATTCCAAAAGAGAGCTGTGTATCACGACTCTTTGTTTACTGTCAGCCAACCAATTTTCAATCCGTGTCAGTATTTTGCCCCTAATAACAACTGCCTTAATTTTGCACACTAGCCTGCTATGTGGGACTTTTTCAAAGGCATTCTGAAAGTCCCGGTATACTATATCCACTGGATCTGCCTTGTCCACCACCAGATGTACATCTCAAAAAATTCCAAAAGATTAGTCAAGCATGATTTCCCCTTCATAAATCCATGCTGACTCTGACCTATCCTGTTACTGCTATCCAGATGTGTCGTAATTTCGTCCTTTATAATTGACTCCAGCATTTTTCCCACCACTGAGGTCAGACTAAATGGTCTATTATTCTCTGCTTTCTCTCTCCCTTCTTTCTTAAAAAGTGGGACAACATTAGCCACCCTCCAATCCGCAGGAACTGATCCTTAATCCATAGAACATTGGAAAATGATCATCAATGCATCCACGATTTCTAGAGTCACGTCCTTCAGTACGCTGAGATGCAGGCCATCGGTTTTTGGGGACTTATCAGCCTTCAGACCTAACAGTCTCTCCAACACGATTTCCAGCCTAATATAATTTCCCTTAAGTTCAGGTCCTTCAGCCACTATTACACTTCGGAGATTGCTCGTGTCCTCCCCTGTGAAGACAGCTCTAAAGTACCAATTCAACTCCTCTGCCATTTCTTTGTTCCCCGTAATAAATTCACCCTTTTCTGTCTTCAAGGGCCCAAATTTAGTCTTAACCATTTCTTTTTCTTTTCACATCCCTAAAAAAAAGTCCTTTACTATCCTCCTTTATATTTCTGGCCAGTTTACCATTGTACATTATTATTTCTTTGCGTATTCGGTTTTTAGTTATCCTCTGTTGTTCTTTGAAAGCTTCCCAGTCCTCCGATTTCCCATTCATCTTTGCTAACGTAATGTATCTGGACTTACAGAAAGCAAAGAATAATGTGCTGCATCACCGAGTAATTTATTAGCATGGATAAGTCATTGGTAAATTGCTGTGGTTCTGTTCGCCGAGCTGGAAGTTTTTGTTGCAAACGTTTCGTCCCCTGTCTAGGTGACATCCTCAGTGCTTGGGGAGCCTCCTGTGAAGCGCTTCTGTGGTGTTTCCTCCGGCATTTATAGTGACCTGTCCCTGCCGCTTCCGGTTGTCAGTTTCAGCCGTCCACTATAGTGGCCGGTATATTGGGTCCAGGTCGATGTGTTTGTTGATGGAGTTTGTGGATGAGCGCCATGCTTCTAGGAATTCCCTGGCTGTTCTTTGTTTAGCTTGCCCTATAATGGTAGTGTTGTCCCAGTCGAATTCATGTTGCTTGTCGTCTGCGTGTGTGGCGACTAGGGATAGCTGGTCATGTCATTTCTTGGCTAGTTGGTGTTCATGGATGCGGATCGTTAGCTGTCTTCCTGTTTGTCCTATATAGTGTTTTGTGCAGTCCTTGCATGGGATTTTGTACACTACATTAGTTTTGCTCGACCTGGACCCAATATACCGGCCACTACAGCGGACAGCTGAAACTGACAACCGGAAGCGGCAGGGACAGGCCACTATAAATGCCGGAGGAAACACCAAAGAAGCGCTTCACAGGAGGCTCCCAAGCACTGAGGATGTCACCTCGACAGGGGACGAAACGTTTGCAACAAAAACTTCCAGCTTGGCGAACAGAACCACAGCAACGTGCAACCAAGCTACAAATCTTCTCACAGACCTTGGTAAATTAACAAAATGCAGAGAAGTTCAAGAGATGCCATTTGCTAGTTGGCAACTTCTGAGATACCGTAGAGTTTAGAGCTCAGTCCACAAATATTACCAATCTGTTTTGTTGCTTAAGTGAGGTGATAGAAAACACATGCGTTAAATTTTCAAATTAAATTGAAATATATTGAAAAATAGTTTGCAATTAAGTTTTTCAAAATGGACTATAGATGCGAATAACAGACGTGAACGGCAAGCATTTACCAAATGAATTTTAACATCGGCAAGTATGTGGATATCCAGTTTTGTGAGAGGAATAGAAAACAAACGTGTTGTGTAAATGGAGAGAGACTTCAGAGTACTTATGTGCAGAGGTCTGGGTGTCGTCCTGTGTATCACAGAAAACACACGTGCTGGTATAGCAGGTAACCAGAAATGCATGGGCAATTTCGACATTTATTTCCAAATTAAACGAATGTAAAGGGAGGTTAGTGTTGCTGCAACTATGCAAGACATTCGTGTGACTAAAACTGAGGTCCTGTGGACAGTTTAGGTGTCCTGACTGTAGGAGGAATGTAGTTGCATTGGACGAGATTCAAAAAATGTGCATAAGATTGAGTCCAGAGATGAGCAGTTTGCCTTATGGAAAGTAGCACAACAGTTCAGGCCGATGCACTCTGGAGTTTAGAAGAATGAGAGCAGATCTGATTGACGAACGTAAGATGCTAAATGTGATTGACAATGTAGATGTGGAGGAGATATTTTCTCACGTGGGTAGATGTGGAGGAGATATTTTCTCACGTGGGACAATCTGCAACAATCTACAACCAACATAGTTTCAAAGTCAGGCGAGGTAGATTTAAAATAGGGGTAAAGAGATCTTACTACTCTCAAATGGTTTGTGAATCAATGTGATTCAGTAACCATTTGCACAGAGGGTGCTGGGACATTGAATGGAAGTGAGGCCGAGATTACATCAGCCATGCTTGTATTAAGTGGTGGTGCAGTCTCGAGGGAATGAATTGCTGACTGATTCCCCTCGTTCTTATTCAGCCATTCCAATGTGTCATGCAGGAATGTCGGAGTACTGGCTATCAAACCGTAAGCAGGCACTTGGGATAAATCCGACTTGGCAGAACGTAACTGGTGGAATCTGGTAGTAACCAGGGCTGGGTCCTCGGCATCTTATAATCGATCTCAGTGGTTTGGAAAAGTGGGGCAAATGCACTGTAACTACCGTTCTGAGGAAGGTAACCAGATGCAAACATTAGCTCTGATTTTTCTTCACAGATGCTGACCGAACTGCTGATGTTTTCCAGCAAGTTCGGTTCTGGTTGATGGTGTTGTTGGGCACTGTATCATACTGACCTCTATTCTTCCTGAAACAAATGACACCTTATACACTCGTGATATCTCACCCGCTAAAGTCTTATCCAGTGAATCTACCGTAGTTTCAGAGTTTCCCCTCTCTGAGGCTCAGATCCATTTATTTTTCATGTTGCAAAAAAACAGATGCTGTAACTACAGTTTCTCTGCTCCGTTCAGAGTTGGGTCACCAAATCCTCAGGTCTCCCTGAATATTCGAGGCAGATCACAGCACAATCTCCAGCAAACCATCCTCAGCATCTCCACGAGCGTTTCAACAACAAGAGTCAATCAGTAGCCACTCAACCACATGTTAAATGGTTCGTCCTTCACAGTAATGCTCGAGAGGCTTCGTCGTGGTACTGAACACGCGATCAGCTGAGAGTGACAAAAACAGGCATCCAGTGAACAGACACAAACCAAGTTTCAAATACGTGTTTTCAAATCTGAAATAACGTCCCTTTCCAACTAGGAGCACCACATGAGACATACCAAGAAGTGAACATCTCAACGCATTGTGCGCGGCACGGTGGCACAGCAGTTAGCACTGCTGCCTCACAGCGCCAGAGACCTGGGTTCAATTCCCGCCTCAGGCGACTGACTGTGTGGAGTTTGCACATTCTCCCCGTGTCTGCGTGGGTTTCCTCCGGGTGCTCCGGTTTCCTCCCACAGTCACAAAGATGTGCAGGTCAGGTGAATTGGCCATGCTAAATTGTCCGTAGATTGCTAGATTGGCTGAAATAGTTCGTTATATCAAATTTTGAAGCCGTCTAGAGAGACTCAGTCCAGACACATAAACTGGGACAAAATGACAGTCCACCATCGGTAACTGTTCAGACTATGTTGGTGTATTAGTCATCGAGATGCAGTGCTTCATAAACTGGACAAGCTGGCCAACATGGGGAGAATTGCAAACCTTTGCTCATTCAATAGTGGTATACTTGCAATAGATAACTGCCTGGAACAAAGAAATTTGCAACCCATGTTGTGACAGAAAATGGATCTCCCAAATATATTTTCTCTGTATCTCTCCATTGCGTCACTGGTTCACAGTGAAAATTGGAAAAAAAAAACAACACAGAGACTCACGAGAGACACCAACATCAACAAAAACAGAGAACGTGCATGCATAAGCTCACTGATGCAGTTAGTAGAGATTTGCAGAATAAATATGTGGATTCGGAGCCTCATTTGGAACAATAATAGCGGCAAGACATGTAAAGCTATGAGAAGAAGTATATTACAGTTAAATATCGTTAACAATATAAGAACTAGACAATGAGATTTACCAGGGACACCAACGACAGACAGAATATTATGACAAAAATATTTGATAATCGAAACAGCATAATAGATGCAAAATGATTTTGGCAATAGATCATAACGTGTAGCAAGAAGACAAACATACCCGAAAAACCTGAAGTCCATTGTCTCAACATTCCAGTCTAAGTTTCTGAGAATATGATCTCTCCTCGTCCTCTCTCTGCGAACCTGCCAATTCCTGTCAGTTCCATTGGTGATGGTCCCTGTCATATAGTGGGATAACTCATTGAACGGAGCCTGTATATCATTAAATATGGAGACATTCTACTGGGATAATTAGAATCCATGGAGATTGAAACTAATCACAGTCACCGAACAACAGGTTCAGTTAATCCATTCCTCACATCACTTTTCATATTACAATAAAATGGAATACTTAATTCATCTGGATATAATGCCTGTTGGTTGCTGAGGCATGGACTTTAAATCTTTCATTTTTTTTAAAATCTGACTTGCTAGAATATGGGAGCAGTGCCAGAACACTGCATGGTTATATATGTTTGACCTGTTTGTAAAAGGACCCAGGGAAAAATTAACAGATACGCCGCGTATGGCATCTGCAGGGACATTTCGATAGACCATGAATCAGGGCAACAATATTCATTGTCAAGATTACTGTGGGGCTGGAAAAACAAAGCATTTCAGGCAGCATCCGAGGAGTAGCCAAATCGATGTTTCGGGCAGGAGCCCTTTATCAGGAATTCTGATTCCTGCTGAAGGGCTTCTGCCAAAACGCCGATTTTCCTATTCTTGTATGCTGCATGAGCTGCTGTGCTTTTCCAGCATCACTTTAATCTTGACTCTCATCTCCAGCATCCGCAGTCTTCACTTTTGCCTATCAATATTCATTGCTGACTACTTTTGCTAATGCTGCTTCTTGCTTTAATAACGCTCAAACATCATTCAGTATATTGAGACTACTGCTCAGAAATGGGAGAAGCAATTATATCCCCATGTCTCTGTTGCAGAGGGATAGGAGAAGGCCATTCTGCACACATTCGCCTATTGCCACTTGAAGAGTTGGAGAGACTGAATGCTAGCACATTTTGCAAAGGGAATCATACAAAACATAGAGAAGTGTTTTTGGGATTGTATTAGGTGTTCCTGAGAGGGCACTTTGAGTACATTGTGTTATTTGTTTTTCTTTAACGGAAAATGGAGGATCCTTCATCGAATACAGTTGATGGCTGATCATCCTCCACGGGCTTACGTGACATTTACCCCATCGGGCCTGTTGCAGAGGGACAGGAAGAGGCCACTTATTGTATTTGACTCTGTTACAGAGGAACACGAGGGATCTATTCAGCCCCTCCGTTCTGTAATAGAGGGATAGGAGGAGGCCATTAATTCTCGCGATTCTGTTACAAAGGGACAGTAGGAGGCCAGTTATCCCCTCGGTCTGTTATCGAGGAACAGGAGGAGGTCATTCAGTCTCTTTCACAGGAGCTGGTGGAGAATGTCAATTTTCACAAGCCTGTAATGCAGGAACAGCAGACAGTAGTTCTACTGCTCAAGACTGGGACACAGGGAAATCTGGAGGCTAGTGAGCCCCCAGGATCCTGTTCCCTAAGAACAATAGGAGTTGACACCCGTATGGGGCACTGAGAGCGAAAAGGAATCGGCTTGTTACAAACAGAAATATTTAAATGATTTGAATAACTCGGGCATTCAAGCTTGCTCCACCATTTAATAAGTCCATAGCTGATCTGATTGTGAATTCTCATTCCATTTTAGAGACAGACTTTCCTCTCTGCACTTGTCGGTGATGTTGCAGACGCAGATGCTGTGACTATTGTCACCACGATTGATCCAGAGTTGTTCACCAAATCCTCCGGTCTTCCTGAATAACCACTGCAGCTTAAAATATAAATTACAGGAAGCCATCTGGTCTGTATCAATAACAGGCATGGGGATTCCTCATATCACTGTTCAGCTGATCAGCCGAGAGTGACTAATATAGGTGTTCAGTGGACAGACACAGACATATCTCAAAGTTGTGGAAACAACTGCACAACAGAAAGCACTGTGCAGAGCACAGGGAAGTGAGCGGAAGTGCGACACACAAATTTTTTTTATCGCTTCTGAAAATCTTAATTGTTGAAACCAGGGTTCCATGATGAGGAACAACAACCGACAGGGCAAGATATGGGACAGTCACTCATCTTAAAACTGGACAATTATTTAATAGAGAACGAGAGGCAGACATATGGGCATAAACAGGAGTTGGGGACTAGCTGAAACAGTCAGAATTTGAAGGGTGCAATCACAAACATGAAATCATAAATTAAAGGCGTTTCCAGATTAGCTGAAATGGTTAATTACATAACATTCTCAATCCAATTCAATAACCAGCCCAGATGCTATAAGCACAGGTGGCATAGCTTCTCAGCATGGATGAAAAAGCGAGTACACTCTACTGCTAAATTCAACCCGACAATATTTTCAAAGAAGGACTATGCACAAACCAGATCCCGGCATTGATCTGTAAACCTGGCTCAATTACCCTCCCAGCATATAGA
>NW_025204635.1:0-9660 GCF_004010195.1 Chiloscyllium plagiosum | reverse complement strand
GTGAAGTACTTACCGCGTGTATCCTCCTTAAACATGCCACCTCTCATTTTGAAAGCACGACCTCTCGTTATTGAATCCTTCACCCTGGGAAAAAGCTTGTCTGCATCCATACTGTCTATACCCTTCATGATTTTGCAAACCTTAATCAGGACCCCCTCAATCTCCTTTTTTCTAGTGAAAATAAACCTAACCTACTCAGCCTATCTTCATAGCTAGTATTTCATTCTGATTGGTAGACAGATTAGTACGTTTTAGTCACGTAGGATACAGAAAAGCTAGTCACAATTGGCTTGAAGGAAGAGGGATATTTTTCAGACTGGGGGCTTGTGAGTAGCAATGTGCTGGATGAATAGTGCTCAGTTCACTGCATTTCATCATTTATGTAAAGGATTTAGATGTGAATATTGGGGACATAGTTAGTAAGTTTACAGATTACATCAGAAAGGTGGTGTAGTAGATTATCTCAGAATACAACGAGACCACAATTAGATGGGACAAAGGGGCAAGGAGTGACAGATGAAGTTTAATTTAGAAAACTACGAGGTTTTCCAGTTTGGGAAGGCAAATCAGAGCAGAAATTATACACTTTATGGTAAGATCCTGGGGAGTGTTGTGGAAAAAACGGACATAGGGCTGCAGGTACATTGTTCCTTGAATGTGGAGACAGAGTGGTGCTGAACACATTTGACACATTTGCCTTACTCAGTCAGAGCATTGAGGAAAGGAGCTATGTGGCATGTTGCATCTGTACAAGATGTTGGTGAGGCCATTTTAAGAATAATGCGTACAACTCGGTTTTCTGCAGAAATAACTTACACGGATGTTCCAGGACTGGAGGTTTGAGCTGTCGGGTGAGGCTGATGAGTTTGAGGTGCATTCTCCTGGAGTGTCAGAGGTTGAGCGGTGACATTATCCATCACGGGCATGGATCAGCCACAATCTTAGTGCCTGGTGGAGTAGGCTCAAAGTGTCTAATGACCCACTCCTCCTCCTCAGTCCCATGTTCCTGTGTTCCATTCAGCCCCTCAAACCTACTGGACAGGAGCAGTTGGAGGCTACTTACTCCTATAACCTATTGCACAGAAACAGAGGAGATCATTCGACCCTTCAAGACTGTCCCACACGCTTTGAGGTGATTTGGGAAATGTAATTGGAAAACCCAGGCACGGGTATGAAAGAGGCCCCTCATCTCTCTTTACAGAGCTTCCCCCCTCTGCAACTTGTGCTTCATTTGTTGATCATGTTGTAAACCCAGACTCACTGTGAATAAAGCACATATACCTCACCCAGCGATGACTCACAAAATCCTCTGGTCTCCCTCAGTGCAACATTCAATAACAGAACATTCATGAAAATAACACCCACTAATTTTCCAATAACAGAATGGGAGAACATCAGAAACAGGGGCAGGTCGTTCACTCCCCATGCCTGCCTTGTCCTTCACTAAGATCGTGGCTGATCTGCTCTTGGTCTCAAATCCTCTTTAATGCCCAATTCCTCATAGCCCTCACATCTCTGACAGGTTAATATTCATCTACCGCCTCCTCAAATGCTTTCAATCATCTAGCTCCCCGAACACTCTTGAGAAGAGAAATCCTGACATTCAATACCACCTGTTTGAAGAAAACACTTGCTGCTCCTATATCCTGGCCTATTGATATGAACAGAAGAGGTTGACACAAGGGTTCAGGTAAAAATGACTGGCCCTGATATCAAGGCAATGGTTGCCTTCTGTTGGCATCAAGAAGCTGAACTAAACTGGACTTAATGGCAATCAGAGTAACCTCTCCATTGTTTGGAATCAAACATGGCACAAAGGAAGATGTTCATAATCTCAGTCCTGGGTCAGCTCTGTGGGAGATCCTCAGGGTAGCTTCCTCTTCGCAAGCATCTTCAGCTGCTTCATCAATGTCTCCCCACCCCCACCCTCCCAACCATAAGATCAGAAGTGGGGATGGTCACTGAAGATTCCACAATGTTCAGAACATT
This sequence comes from Chiloscyllium plagiosum, assembly GCF_004010195.1. Classification (NCBI taxonomy): domain Eukaryota; kingdom Metazoa; phylum Chordata; class Chondrichthyes; order Orectolobiformes; family Hemiscylliidae; genus Chiloscyllium; species Chiloscyllium plagiosum. Next base: position 7,671 of record NW_025204635.1, on the reverse strand, counting down.
TTATCCCCCGTCAGTTCCTGAACTGGTCTGTGTCCATGTGCAGCAAGACCCAGACTCCATTGAGGCGCATGCTGTTAACGAGTCTGTAACAATCATGTTACAGCACTGCCTGACACTGCACATTGCCATAGTAAAATAAGATTTCATTCCGCACCTCACGCTGGTTTCACAGGAATATGGGGAAACCATTCAGCTCATTGACATTATTGGAGAAGAACAGGGACAGCCCATTCAGTGCCTCCAGCCTATTATTCAGGAAGAAAAGGAGTCTAGTGTGATGGACCACACCAAAGCCCCTCCACATTATTTGAAGACAGTAGCCGAGACTCAAATGTTTTCTCACAAACTTTGAATTCTAATATTTTCTTATTTTAAAGGAACTGTAAAGTGTCTGTTCCAGATGCAATGTGACTGGTCAGACTACTCGGTGAGAAGCAAAACACCATTTATTTAAACACAAAAGATTAAATAAAACCAAAGAAAGAGGAATTTAGAATAACGTAATTCCATTGGACAGCTTAACAGAATAATAGATCTAGGAACTATTACTAATGAACTATTCCAACTTAGGAAATTCCCATAAACACAGCCCTTGGCAAAAAGGAAAATTCAGGAATTGAAAACAGCATCAAGAGAAAATTCAGAGATAGTAGCAGCCAGGAGACATTCCCTGAAGCTTCCAACTCTGTGGAGACCCCAACCAAAACCCAGCGATCCTCATCTGTGAGAGCTGGCCACACACATTCAGGCTACATTAAAACAAACCTAAGGCCTCGCTAGCTGTTTACGCAAGTGATCTTAACTAGCCAGCTTGGTAGCCATCATTAAATCTCTGTCTTAAAAGAAACCAGGACAAAAAAACCTCTTAAAGCTACAGCATCATCACACTTGTCAGCACATCAAGCTGTCAAACAGGAAACAGGGGTAACCAGTCAGGCCCTTGGCCCTGTCCAATCGGACGAGGAAGAAGCCAGTCAGTCCCTTGAGTCACTTATACAGAAACAATAGGAGGCCATTCCCACCTCAATGCACTTACACAGGGACAGAGTGAGGTTTTTTCTGCTGATTCCTGATGACCTGCCTATGCCCGAAACGTCAATTCTCCTGCTTCTCGGTTGCTGCCTGACCTGCTGTGCTTTTCCAGCAATCGACTCTCTAATCTGATTTCCAGCATCGGCAGTCCTCACTGTCTCCAGAATGATGCTCTAACATGATGAACAAGTGGAGCAGAGGCTGCACAGACAGACTGCTCCACGTTGTTCCTCCTGGCCTGGCTCCGTTGCTTATGAGACACACATGGGACTTTAACGTGGTTTTCTAGTGGTGAGGAGGGAAGCCATATGTCTTGTGTGAAGTCTCAAGAAGGCATCTTTCATCTCCAAGAATACAGTCTGGTGTTCTCTATGTAGGGCGGAAGCTGGTGGGAATGGCTACCTGTTTCAGATGGAAGATATTGTGGCTGCAGTTGGGGATTGTGAACAACATGACGTTCAGTATGGATTCACACGCCGACTGCAGAATAACATGGGGAGAGTTAATTAAGGCATATAAACTATTCGGAAAGTCACGTTAGACTGATGAATGGACTCTCTAAGTTCAAATAACGCTGATCTTGTTCATGTTGATCTTGTCTAGTGCACATGCTGTTCAGTGTAACCTGTATGCCTTACTCTGTCCAAGTCTACTTCCACCCTATGATCTGTCTGGCCATGCTTAATATGATCTTCCTCCACTGCTCATAAATAAAGTGTTTCCTTGTGCTGAGGTACACGTGACAATAAATCAAACCAATCAATCCTGGGTAAAGTGTGGAATTTCTCTCCCTATCAATGTCTCCTTTGGAAGTAAGTGATTGCTGCCACTCCTCGTGTTTCAGCATCACCATTTCTTCGTCTCTCACAGCTCTATAGATTAAACACTCAACTTCTTCACTCTATTCTCATTTTACCATCACCCGTGTCTGTGGTCAGGAGATCATTCCTTACAAAGGAGATCAACTCTGTAGAGAGTGCCCCAAATGCTCTCTCAGCAATGCTCTACAACAGCAGTAAGATGGCTTTACTTATGTATTCGCATCATCTTACAATGAAGGACAGCATACCATTGACTGCACCCAATACTTACACAGGGTTGGATTCAGACCGGTCAGCATAAACTTGTGAGTGGGACATCATGCTTCCCAAATTTCTTAGAATCCTTTGGTGCAATGACAAAGAAGGTTGATGAGGGCAGAGCGGTAAACGTGGTCTCTACGGATTTCAGTGAGGCCTTTGATAAGGTTCCACATGGCAGGCTGCTTTGGGAAGTTCCATCACGTGGAATGCTGGGGGATTTGACCAATTGGATACACAGTTGGCTTGTTGGTAGGAAGCAGAGGGTTCAGTGGAAGGATGTTTGTCAGACTGGAGGCTGGGTCCATAGCTGTTTGTTATCTATGATTTGATTGAGAATGTACAAGGCATGATTAGTAAGTTTGCAGATGACACTAAAATAAGTGGTAGCGTGATCAGTGAGGAAGTTTATCAGAAATTGGAGCAAGTCCTTAATCAGGTGGGTATGTGGGCCGAGAAATGGCAACTGGAATTTAATATAGATGGCCCTTCTTCGGCCTGTGCCCGAAACGTCGAATCTCCTGCCCTTCGGATGCTACCGACCTGCTGTGCTTTTCCAACCCCACACTTTACAACTCTGATCTCCAGCATCTGCAGTCCTCGCTTTCTCTCGGCCTCTAATAGTAAGAGATGGAAGTATTTTCATTCTTTCTGACATGTTACTCAACAGCGTGATAATTTGTGAAATGGGGAGAGAAATTAAGCATTCCCTTGTGTAAAACTAGGTTGGAGTGCCAAATCAAGGTTGTGGAAGTAACAGTGAGAGTGAGTGACAGAGTGTCAGTTCCAGGAATACGTTTTGTTCTTGGGAATGATTTAGCAGGATCCAAGGTGGGAGAGGCCCCCCTTATGGTGGAGAAGCCAAAGTAAGACTAGGAAACTGGGGAATGAAAAGAAAAAATACTCAGGGAGTTTTCCAGACAGTGTAGAAACAAGATCCCACTGTCATAAGTTGGAACAGGAAGGAAATCCCAAAGAAAAAGCCCGAGGAGTTGATGCACGGAAGACTCAGGCTAAAGCATTTCTAGTGGCTGGAATGTAGAAGGACGTGGTTAATTTTTTGCTGTCGATGTCATGCATGCCAAATGGAAGGTAAGTCACAGACAGTAATAAAACTAGCACCTTTTTTTGCCAATTCCTGTATTCGAAGAACCTTTCACGTGGATTATGATTAATTGTGGAGCTCTGCTTTCTAAAATAAAAGTGGAAACCAATATCTGACCTGCTGTGCTGTTCCAGCAATAAAGTTTCAACTTTGATCTCCAGCATCTGCAGACCTCACTTTCTCCTCTCTAAGAGTGAAGTCACAGGTAGACAGGGAAGTGAAAAAGGCATTTGGGACACTGGCCTTCATCAGGCAGGACATTGAGTATGGAAGTTGGGAATTTATGTTTCAGTTACACAGGACTTTGGTAAGGTCGCACTTGGACTATTGTGTTCAGTTTTGTCACCTTGTTATAGGGAGGATGTTATTAAATGAGAAAGAGTGCAGAATAAATTTACAAGGACGTTGCTAGGACCCAATTGTCTTAGTTATAAGGAGAGGTTGGACAAGCTAGAACCTTTTCTTTCGAGTGGAGGGGACTGAGGGGGGGGACATTATAGAGCTGTATAAGATCATGAGGGGCATGGATACGGTGAATGCTCTCAGTCGTTTGCAAGCTTTAGAAAATCGAGGACGAGAGGGGATCAGTTTAAGGTTAAAGGGGAAGGAGTAAAAGGGAACCTGAGGGGCCATTTTGTCACACAGAGGATGGTACGCGGATGAGCTGCCAGCAGATGTGGCTGAGAGGGTACATTAACAACATTACAAAAGCATTTGGATAAATATGTGGATAGGAAAGGACTGGAATGATATGGGCCAACTGCAGGGAAATGGGATTAGCGTGGATGGACATTTACAAGGTGGAGTCGAACCCCTCTGTTAATTAAAACCAATCACCCAGAAAAGCTCGCCTCACCTTGTAATCTGTTAAAATATGAGCGAAACAGACCTCCTACATTCCACTATTTCAACAAACATTAGCAAGTCAGTTTCTTAACTTTAATAGTGAACACTAAACAACAACCATTCACAAGTCCAAGCCCCGCTTGTCTTAACTACTTACTATCTGACTCCAACTCTGTAAAGATATGATGTTCCAACAACCCACATATTAAATATTAAAGAGCACATAGTCTCTATCTTCCCCGCTGTGTTCACTCTTCCAGCTGCTGATTTCCCTGGGCCATGTTTTTTTTTTCAATGCAAGGTGGTTTTACATGAACATGTATCTTTGATAGAGATTGTTTGAGATGGCGAGTTAGCACTCCTGCTCTACAGCAGTTACTCTGCTGTTGGATGGCAGTAGCTCTCGCTCCAGTGTTCAAAATGCTGGGTTTATACACTCCACATGATATAATAATTCACATAATTTGATTGCTTTCCAGGTGTCCAAACAATAATATTCACATTCTGTTGGCTTCTGGTGTCCTGAGCGTTATTTAAACTCTTTGGTTGTGTTTGAATTGTTGTCAAAACAGGAACCACAACTCAGATATCCATTTCCCAGCTAATGGTGACATGTCAAACAGTGTGACCTTTAGCTGGCATCTGTGGCTGTACTTTCTATTCAGCAAAACCCGTGCTGTCTTAAAGTGACCAGACATGCTTTCGGCTTCATAACAACTCCCCCCTTCAGGAAAACAAATTTGAACCATCAGAATGAAAAGATGGCTTCATTTCTTACCCTCTAATTCTTAATCCCATTATTATGAAATACAAAAGTATTAATCTCAGTTATACCAGTCTGCACACATATATAACATTGGAATAAGTCAAATCTTATCTACACTGTTTCCTTTAAATCCACAATAACACATCTGCCATCACATTTTTCGGGCCCATAGCATGTACATTTTGTAAGTTTAAAGTCGGTAACATGAGACTCCAATGAAATGGTCTCATATTTTGTTCTTAAATATCCCCAAAAGTCCGAGAGGATTGTTATTATTGTCCACAACCGTCTCGGACAATTTGGTTGTCATATAAACATTAAAAAATTGTCAGGTTAGTACGAAACTAAATCATTTTTTTTCAATAATGGAGATTTTGTATTTTTTTCTGGTGGATATTGTATTTTTTCGACAAGTAGCCAATTAGCAATTCAATTCCATCGTCATCCTTCTGTATCAATACATCTCCGACCCCTGTATCCCAAGCATCAGACACAATTTTCAAGAAATTTCAAAATATTTCCTGCAGTAAAAACTGGTGCGGTGATTAATCCTGCTTTAAACTTCTCAAATGCCTCCTGGCATTGTTCTGTCCTCCACAATTCTTTGTTCTTCTTTACTACATCCATCAGTGGTGCCATTACGCTGCTGACATTTGGAACAAACTTATGATAGAATCCACTCAGTTCCAAAAAGCAAAGGACTTCGTTCTTCAAGTATGGTCGTGGAAATTCCTCAGTGTCCTTCGTCTTTGTGTTCCATGGGATCAACGTTCCATGTCCAATGTTATGTCCCAAGAACATCACCTCTAACTTCGCGAATTCTGTTTTCTTTAAGTTTTTTTTTTTGCCAAATTTGCTTCTTGTGATCATTCAGCATGCTGTGCCAACTATAACATGGGAGATAGATAAACTGCACGATTTGTACATCTGGCCACAACTTTGTTCCAGAGTCGTCAATGTGGCTGGAGTATTTTTCATTCACGTGACATACTCGATAACATTTTTATCATATCCGGTGTCTTTACCAGATTGTTTAACTGACTCAACATATTTTTTTAATTTGAATGGGGCCACTAAACCTGGCTTTGAAGGGATTTCTTACCACTGGTGGCAATACTAATACGTCATCCCCACGGGAAATCGTCAAAGATTTAGAGTTTTTATCTGCACCTGCTTCACTCTGTACTGTGCCCTCTTCAGGTGCTGTTTAGCTAACTCACCTACTCGGTCTAATCTCTTCCTCACCTCACATACATAATCCAAGTGTGAGATCTCCGACTTCGGTCCTGCCAATTTATATTTAATTAATTCAAAGGACCTCACACTTCATGTACGAATATTAACTCAAAGGAAGTAAACTGAGTAGATTTATTTAGGACATCTCCAATGGCAAACATTTTAAAGGGACACCTTTATCCCAATCATTCAGGCAAACTTGACAGTATGCTGTTAACATGGTCTTCAGCGTCTGATGCTAACTTTCCAAGGCTCCCTGGGATTCAAAATGGGACACACTTGATTTGAAGTGCTGTGTGCCGAAGCTATCCATGATTTACTTAAACAGCTGAGCAGTAAAATAAGACCCTTGCTCTTACTGAATCTCTCTGGGCAGCCCACAGCGAGGAAAGAAAGCTACCAACTCCTTCATCTGCCTTTTTGTCTTAACACTCCGTAATGGAATTGCTTTTAGAAATCTGGTAGACACATCTATTATGGTCTTCAAATATTGGTTTCCACTTTTATTTTAGAAAGGGGAGCTATGCAATTAATCATAACGCACGTGAAAGGTTCTTTGAATACAGGAATTGGCAACAAAGGTGCTGATTTTATTACTGCCTGTGACTTATCTACCATTTGGCACGGATGACGTACAACAAAAATGAATCGTATCCTTGTGCATTCCAGGCCACAACAAATGCTTTTGTACCTTAGTCTAAGTCTTCCGTACACCTAGATGACTGCCTGCAGTTAGTTCATGTGCTATCCGTAACACTGTATGCTACCGGTAACACAATCTGGTGTACTTCAGCCCATTTCCCTTCTGCACTAACCTGTCTTGGTCTCCATTTTAATTTTAGGATCCTATCTTTAAATTAATAACGTTTGGCAATATGTACTGATTCCTTTTCTGTGTATGAATATGGTTGTAATTCCATTAGTCTTTCAGGACCAAACACCACTGCCTGACCCTCTGCCATTCATGTCTTGTTTCCTGCACCGTGACATCAAACAGGGTGTCAGGTAATTGAACATCAGCTCCTTCGACTTTTTCTTTCGTTTTTCCTTCCTGCTGTAACTTATGACAGTGGGATCTTGTTCCTACACAGTCTGGAAAAATTCCTCTGTATTTTTCTTTTAACTCCCCAGTTCCTTAGTTTGCCATTGTCTTCTCCACCACAAGGGGTGCATCTCCCACCTTGGATCCTGCTAAATCGTTCCCAAGAACAAACTGTATTCCTGGAACTGACAGTCTCTAACTCACTCTCACTGTTATTTCCTCAATCCTGATTTGGCACTCCAACCTGATGTTACACAAGGGAATGCTTAATTTTTGTCCCCATTTAACAGATTATCACGCTCTTGAGTAACATGTCAGAAAGAGTGAAAATGCTTCTATCTCTTACTATTAGAGGATGAGGAAAAGTGACGGCTGCAGATGCTGGAGATCCGAGTTGAAAAGTGTGGGGCTGGAAAAGCACAGCAGGTCAGGCAGCATCCGAGAGATCGGAGAGTGGGGGCAAGGGAGAGGAAAGGGGGCTAAGAAATAAATAGGAGGGTGGGGTGGAGCTGGATGGAAGATAGCTTGGAGGCGATAGGTAGATGCAGGTGGGGTGTGATGATGA
>NW_025204634.1:0-9655 GCF_004010195.1 Chiloscyllium plagiosum | reverse complement strand
ATTTCAGCTGATCTGACAATGCCTTTATTCAACGGTTCAATTCTTGTCATTTTACTCTCGAAGATCTCACTTCTGCAGTTAGTCCCACTGCCCTGTCTTTTTCCCCATATTTCCACAACATATTTTCAGTTAATTAACTGCCTGGTTCTGTCTGTAATGTGAATCTCTCTGTCCCACTGTATCTTTCCCTGGCCTTGGGTTTTGGCTCCCTCGTGTATCAAGTGCTGGCATTGTGTAGCTCATAAATAATGAAATGGTGTGTGTTAGGCTATTGTTCACTTCCCGGTATGTCCCATATGATGATCCATGGACAGGCGTGTTTCAGAAGTTATGAAGCACATCATTGTAATTTCTTCTGTACCTGTCGTTGCCCCTCTCAGGTGATCTTGCGATCAGTAAAACGAGGAAGCCCACTGAGTAAGGGACCAGGCATCTAAATTGTGTGACAATGCTGTCATTTTTTTAATGAAACATTATTTTCTACTCTTTTTTTAGTAAGAGATCTTAAATGCCAAACTGCCGACTGAAAATGGCACAAGTAAATAACTTACGACGTTTTAAGGTTTTTAATAAATCGTAGTAACAATGGCCAGCTGGCACAGACCAGGCTTTCTAGTGTTTTCCTTATAGCTGTAACAGTTACCAGGGGCTTAGGGTCCCAAACGGGTTGGAAGTTTTAGTAAATTATCCCTCGCTGCTATTGTCTCTGTAACTTCACTTGGTGCTGTTTCCTCCTGGATTGGAGAACTGTATGCAAGAATGCTTGTCTGAATGTTCCTTTTTGCCAAGAGGTGTGTTTCGGTGATTTTAGTATATTGGAACAGTTCATTTATAGAAAGTACTGTATCCATTATTCGGTTAAGGTTTCCAATAGTTAAGTTATTCTAAATTCCTCTTCATTTTGTACAGATTTTCATTAGAGTGTTTAAATATATTGTGTTTTGCTTAATGATGAGTGGATTGACTAGTAGCATCACATCTGGAACACCCAATTTACATCTACATTTAAAATAAGAAAAGGTTGACATCCAATCTACCTTCTTAAACTATTTTGAGGCAGTCTGGTTCGTCTATAGCAAACTGGGGACTCTTGTCTGGTTCTAAATCGATAATACCAAATTGGGTTTAGAATTTTCAAACAGGCAATTCGACCCAAAAGTCCACACCGACCCTCCGAGGAGGAACCGACACAGACTCATTCCTCTACCCTATTATTGCATATTTACCTCGACTAAGGCAACAAACCCACACATCCATGAAAACTACGTACAATTTAGCATGACCAATTTACCTGACATGCACATCATTGGATTGTGGGAGGAAACCATGTAATCCAGAATAAGCTCTTGCAGACATTGGAAAGTATGAATCTGGAGGCTATTGGGTTCAAAGGTCGCGTAAGGTAGCTGTTAGTGTCTTTTGATCCGGGTACTGAATTCGGTTGGTTTAAGCAGTGTTTTGTGTATAAAGATTCTTTAAGTCACTCAGAGTTCTCTGGATATGGAAGAAGTAAAGTTGGGGGGTTTACAAAAGGTAATGAAGGCAAAGCTGTAGGAATTGGCAGACAAGCTGGAGTTGCGTTTGCTTTTGTCTGTGCGAATATGAGAGATAATTGCAACCATAGTTCGGGAATTACATTTGGTGGAACCGCCATCAGACTCTTTGGAAATGGCTAGAATTCAATTTCAAATGAGGCACCTTGAACATGAAAAGGAATTGAAACAGTTTGAATTATGATGAAAAATAGAAATTAAAGAAAAGGAAATGAAGAAGAAAGAGAGAGAAAGAGAGAAGAAAAGCAGAGAGTTTCAAGTTCAAAAGTTAGTAATAAGAGAGGAAAGTTGCCATAGAAAGCGGAGATGAAGACAGACGGTAGGCTGGATAAGGAGGATTGCGAGGGTGATCAACCCTATAGTAGTCAAAGGCCTGATGGGGATCTGTTTAAATACATCCAGGCATTATATAAATTTGATGAGAATGATGAGGGAGACTTTTAATTCCATTTCAGAAAGTGGCTAAACAAGTGCAGTTGCCAGAGAACATGTGGATTTAGTTGATCCAAACAAAGCTGATAGGTATTTGCATCCCTATCGGAGGAGGTGAGAAAGCCATCTTAATGCATTTGAGCTTGTGCCAGAAGCCGACAGACAGTATTTCAGGAATCTAAAATAGCATCCCTGGTTAAACGCACGTTGTCTTTGAAAGAATCAAACAAAGTAATTTTGAAAGGTGGGAAAGGGTATTTAAAACACAGAAAACCTATGACACTCTGAGAGAGATTCTTATTTTGGAGAAGTTCAACACTTCACTTCCTGCAGTCGTGAGAACTCATGTAGAAAAGCAAAGAGTTATTTTGGCAAGCTTAGAAACTGAAATGACTGATGATGATAATTTGGTTCAGAAATCAAAGTTTGGGTACTGTGAGGGATTGAGAAGAATGTGTGAGATCTTCTTAAAACATATATCTGTGAGAGTAAGGGTTACTGGCATAGGCCAGGAGGAACAGGTAAAGAGGTTACAGTATTAAGAGGTACAGAAGGATGCAATTCTTATATGCTGATACATGAGGAGCTATGCCATTCAGAGGGACTATTGGAGAGATGAGGAGTGCTCCATGATGTAACGTGTGGTTGGCGTGCTCAGTGGAAACATCAACAGATTTATTCCACAATGGGGAAGGAGGTCTTGAGTTTGGTGTTGGCGTTGCAACATTTCAGCATTTAAATTGCGAATAACATACTGAGACAAATCTTTATCACTGATCGTGACCCCTTAAAGTTTTTGGAAAAGTTTAGGTACCAGTCTGTTTTTATTGAGCTGATTATTGCTGCCATTCAATTTGAAATTATACAGGTGAGAGGGCGAGAAAACTTAAGTTTTGATATGTTGTGGAGACTTGGATGAAGAAAGACAAAGGCATTCTGTGGCAGGAGTAAAATGACTGAAATCGAATCTCGTTGTGAACATTTGTGTGCTCAGAGTAAATGTAATATATATATATGCATTCCAGTCTACTAATAGAGGAAAATTAGGAGGTCTAAAATGAATCCATCTTTGTATATTGATGGATCATTTTATTAAATGTGGAGTTGTGAGTGTACTATCAATGTAAAAAGTTTATTTTCTCTTGGGTTTTTTGTGAAGAGAGGTTTTAAAGGCAGAGGGGAAGAACTGCTGTCTGAAAACAGTTTAAGTAAATAACTGAGAAAGCCTTTAAGTTTTATTAAAACGCTGATAACAATGGCAAGCCAGTGGCCAGCTCTCCCAGAACAGGTTTTCTCGTTTTGTTTTTAGCTGCAGCATTTAGAAGCTGCTTGGGGTCCCAGAAGGTTTGGAAGTGGCAATATATGATCCATAGCTGCCTTTCTCTCTGAGATCTCTGTTGATGTTGATTTCTCCTGGATCCGACAACTGCTGTAAGAATCTGTGTTTGAATTTATCTTTGTGCCAACAGTGTATGTCAATAAGGTACGGTATCTATTGTTTGTGTAAGTGTTCCAACATAAAAGCCATCACGAAATGTTCTTTTATTTGATTATATTGTAACTAACCCATTTAAATATATTGTATTTTGCTTAATGTCGAGTGGTTTGACCAGTCACAACATATCTGGAACGCACACCACATCTATATTCAAAATAAGGAAAGGTTTGGGTCTAAGCGGCCTTCTTAAAATATTTTGCGGGAATCTGGTCAGGTCCACAACACTTAAGCCAAGGGGTTTCTGACTGATTCCTGTTATCGCAAAGTTAGTGGAGGGGCTGGGGATGGTTTCATGGAGATTGTGCTGTGAGCTTCCTCAGATATTCAGGGAGACCTAAGGATTTGGTGACCCACCTCTGAATGGAGACTGGGGAGTGCAGTTACAACATCTGGGCCCGTAACATGAACAACAAATGGAGCAGAGGCTGCAGAGAGGGGAAGCTCTGAAACCACGGAGTTAGTGTGTGTGGGGATCTGCTATATCCACCCCGGGTTTATCAGGAAAAGCTTCCCAAGCTCCACTTCACCCAGGAGCAGAGTGTGAGGGGACCCTGATTGAACAAGGAGCAGGTCACAGAGTGGCGTCACCTCCTTCAACACGTCTTGCAGCTTCACACCAGTGGGAGGATGGTGCTGCCAGTGGCTGTTCGGGTCACTGTTTCATTCAGCTTCTATGTTCCGGAACTTTCCAAACAGGACTGGGTGACATAGCCATTATCTCCCAGTATGTTGCCATCAATGTAACCATTCGGTGACGGAGGATATATATGGTGGATGAGGTAAATACATTGTTTCTCCCTCAGCAGGGAGCTGCCGGGTGTATCAAGTGTAGTGTGATTCCCGATGGTGTACATGGCATCTGCGGAGTAGCCGTGTCAATGGGGAGAGGTAGAGGAACTGAAGGAGCACTCTCTGTATTAATCTTGCAGCGTGCCCATTACAGTACATCATGTTGGTGAATACCCCTGTCCTGACAGCAACCGCAGCCTCTTCATTCCGAAGCAGGCTGCCATCGCCATCGTCTTCGGGTCTCCATGTAGAAAGGAATGAATGTATCTTGGATAAAGGCCGTCGTCCCCTTGATAAATGTTTGAAAACACTATCCCCATCACCAACCAAACACTTCAAAACATTCCATGTATACGGAGAGCAATGGGGTCACTTGGAGTGTCTGGGAGCAGACGATCAGGGATGGAGCAAAACCTCCCATATCTGAACGGGTCTGAGTGAACCCTCCAGTACACAGTATCATTAAGTCCTGTAATCCCTCTCCATTTCAGTAATATACTGCCTTCCGTTATTCCTGTAAATGAAATGACAGTTTATATCATGTTCTATTGCACCTGCCAAATTATTATCCATTGTCTTTACCTTTCTCTATCTATCTGTCGACCCTCCACCCTCTCTTGATAATTTAATCTCTTGCTTATCACAGCAACATGACCAAACTCAGTATCTGTATATCGCTTCCATCCTCCAGATCATTGGTATAGATTGTAAATAGTTGAGGACCGAGCACTGGTCACTGTGTGACTCTTCTGGTGACCTTCTGTCTGACTGATTAAGACCGATCTATCCGGAGTGCCTGCTTCCTGTTTCATACACAATCCTCCCCCATGACTGTATAACACAGGCGAAAAGCTGAATATGAACGAGGAGAAACAGTCAGGAATCCAACCCCTCGAACCTGCCCCACCATTGAATACAATGATGACTGATGTCAACGTGGCCTCTGTTCCACTTTCCTGTCATCTCTCCATCCTCAAACTCTAGTCTCTTGTTGTAGATTGCGGCTCATGAAAAAATATCCACTCCACATCTACACTTTCAATTACGTATAGCATTTTACAGAACTCAATGAGCTCTCTTTCTTATAAACTCGAAAGTATAGGCTTGAACTGCTCAATTTCTCTTCATAAGACAAACACGTCAACTATGGAATCAATCTAATAAAGCTCTTCTGAAATGCCTCCAATGCAAATATCTCATTCCACAGGACACCCAAACTTTACTCCAGTTGCAGCCTCACTAATGCCTTGCATAGCTGCAGCAACACTCCCTACCTTTCTACTCTATCCTTTTACAAATAAACGCTGAAGTTATGCTTGCATTTCTCATTACCTGAAGTACTCAAATGCAAGTTTTCTGTGATATGCAAGCAGGCACCCAGTTCCCTCTGCACTTAAGCACTTTGAAGTTTCTCTCCATTTAGATAATGGTTTGCCTTTTTATTAGGCTTGAATAACGCCATATATGTCCACTTTAATTTTCATTGCTAAATGTTGGCCCATTCACCAAACCTATCCATATAGTTTTAAATCTCTAGCATCATCATTCTGAAGTAATTTCCCACCAATGCTAGTGTCATCTGAAAATGGAGTGATAGTATTTTCAATCCCGGCAACCGAGTAACAATATCGGTCACAAATTGTTGAGGCATGAGAACTGAAATCTCAGGCACACCACAAATTGCATTTTCCAAAAGAAAATGACACATTTATTCCATCTGACTGCATTTTGTTGGTTAACCAATCCTCCATCCAAGCTAATAAATTACTCCTAAACCGATGCTGTCTGATCTTACCACTCACTCTTTGGAGAAGCAACGTATCTGAATCATTCACGAAGACCAGACATATTCCATCTCCAGGATTTCCACTATCCACCTTTTTTGTCACATCTTTAAATAATTCAAGAAAATGCTTCCATCATGATTTATCCTTTCTAAAACCATGTTGAGTCCGAGGGATTGTGGTTTAAGTTTGCAAATGTCCTCAACAATAGATTTTAATAATTTACCTTAAATTACAATACTTTATTGTTACATTTTACTCCCTAATTTATTCAGTTATTATGAGTTCTTCCCTTTCGAAAAACTTTTCGCTTTGTTTGAATTCCTGTTTGATGGGCAAAAGGTTTTAAGAGATCTGCTCCAATTGCTACATAAGAGCTATGTGTGGCTGAATGGACTCATTATTCTGCTGGTGTACAAAATTGATGGGATGGAGATTTTTGCGTTCCCATGTTGTCATCTCCAAGGCCAGAATGACCTCCTCCTGTTGATGCGTTGGAGGGGTGATGGATTTTGGAATCTTCCCGTTGCTGTGTAATATTTTGAGGGGCTGATGAGTCTTCTCATATTTCTCCATAATAGGAGGAGATACTAAACGGTTTCCTCATGTATCCCAGAGATGGGACCAAAGGTGCGATTGGTCTTCTCCTGTTCCCATACAACAGTCTGAATTACCTCCTCCTTTCTCATGAAATACGTCTCAGATAGTTTTTATCCTTATACAATTCCCTAGGAACAGGCTCAGTGGGTCTGAATGGCCTCCTGTTAACGCAGTGTAACTAATTTTCAGTCACTGTGTGACCACTTTCAGTTCCTATGTTACAGACTTGAGGTGGTCGAATGGACTGACCCTGTTGCTGTGTAACAGAATATTGGTGCCGACGCATGGCCTACTCTGGGTGCAGTGTTATAGATTGAAGGGGCTGATTGGCCTCCTCCTGAAAATATACATCAGGCTCCAGGGGCTGAACAAACTCATCCTATTCTGATGTAACAACGTCAAAGGCCTGAATATCCTTCTGATGTTCCTGTGTAACAGGCTGGAGAACGGAATGAATTCCTCCACTATCTGTGTAATTCTTTCAGTTGTTGACTCCTTCCATGTTGAGAAAAGATCTTCTTTCATTTTTGTAAACTCGAATGGCTATTGGATCAATCTGATCATCCTTTCGTTATAAGCTAATACCTTCATTGAAGGAAACAGTTGAGGGGACCATCTCTGAGCTGCTTCCAATACAACAACATTTTTCTTCATTGAAGAGACTAAATCTACACACACTACTCCAGATGTGATCTCACGAAGATCCTGTACAGCAGCAGCAATGCTTTACCAGCCTGCTATAAGTTTCACACCCAGGTTACAGCAGTCTCAGCTCTCTGGGGGTAATACAGAGCATTGTTGAACGATCACTGTCCTTCTCTACTCCACTAGCATAACGGGAGATCTGGAGAAAATGTCACAATGATGCTCAAGAAGATCATAAATGATGTGGCGAGATGATCTCTACCATTAATCTTCCCAAAGCCCACATCGATCAGATTCTACAGAATCTTGTAAGGTGGAGCGTAAAAACAGCAAGGAGAAGGAAACATTGATGGGAGTTATATGTCAAAGTGAAAGCTGCAAGTTAAATGTTGGGCATGTTATAAAACAGGAAAATAAGACATGCACATTTGTGGGTACTGCAGTAATGATGTACTGTTTACATTATATCTAAACTGTGTTAACACAACTGAATGCTAATACTGGGAAAAATGGATTTCATGAGCATGTGGTCGATGGCTTGCATTAACATTTTGTTGAGCACTGAGCTAGAGATCAGGTTATTTAGGAATTGGTGTTGGATGATCAGTAGAGCTAATTGAAAAGTTTGCTGTAAAAGACCTTTTGGGATCAGTGACCACAATGTATTGGTTTTCTTTTATGCTGTTTGAGAACACGAGAGTTTTTGTTTTATTTGAAGTAACTGTTATAAATCAGAATCATGCAAACCATGAAGGTGTCAGGAAAAGGTGGGGATTCCAGATGCTGGAGATCAGAGTCGAAGAGTGTGGTGCTGGAAAAGCACAGTCAAGCAGCATACTAGGAGCAGGGGAATTCACGTTTTGGGCATAAGCCCTTCATCAGGAATGAGGCTTATGTGTCAAGGGGGCTGAGAGATAAATGAGAAGGAGGTGTTGCAGAAGGGAGGTAGCTAGGAATGCGATAGGTAGATGAAGGTGGGGTTGAAAGTGGTAGGTGATGAAGGGAGACAGAACGCCTCATCTGCTGCATCCATTAAACCCAGTGTGTTCTTCTCTACATTGGCGAGACAGGTGGATCATTTCAGAGAACATATCTGGGACAGCCACTTTGACCAATTCCACCACCTTGTGGCTGAAAACTTTAACTCCCCTTTCCAATCTGCCAAGGACATGAGAGTCCCAGGCCTCCTACATCGCCAAATCCTAACTACCCGAAGCATGAATAAAGAAAGGCTCCTCTTCGACCTTGGGTCTCTCCAACCACAGGG
Organism: Chiloscyllium plagiosum; assembly: GCF_004010195.1. Lineage (NCBI taxonomy): Eukaryota > Metazoa > Chordata > Chondrichthyes > Orectolobiformes > Hemiscylliidae > Chiloscyllium > Chiloscyllium plagiosum. The sequence continues at coordinate 1,087 of NW_025204634.1, read as the reverse complement.
GATTAATATAGATTTCACCAGTTTCCCCATTTCCCCTAACTCCACCTTATCCCAGTCTAATGTTCCAACTCAGCACCCTCCCCCCTTTTAAACGTTCCTTTGTGTTCATCTTCCTTTCCATCAATCTGGTCCACCCTCCTCTCTGACCTATCACTTTCAGACTTACCTTCAACTACCTATTAGATCAAAGGAAGCAGCTTAGAAAAAATGTTAAGTGTTGTAGTAAGCCAGTGGACTTAAATAAATATAGGACCTCCAACGGAAGACCAAGAAGCTGAGAAGAAATTCAAAAAGAAAAAATGCATGCAACCAAAAGAAAAAACCAAAAGAAAAACATAAACACTGCTAAAAAAAAAAGTACATCACCGTATGAAACAAAAGTAAAAGCACGGTCAAATGTGGAAAAGTGGGTGTGCGGACAGGGTAATTTATTGAAGAGAACAGAGAAATCACAGGGGAAAGAAACAGTTTTTTTGTGTCTATCTTCAAGGCAGAATATCCAGAAATTCTCCCAGAAATACCAAGTGACCATGGGACTTGTGTAAGTAAAATCTAAGATCATTCTTATCAGTCTTGACGTCATCTTTGAAAAGAAAGCTGGATTGAGTATTTATAAATCTGACAGAATAGATGTACTTCATACAAGAATTTCACAAGAAGCCGCAATAGACATATAGATTGCATCGCAGATTTTCACGTTATTTTCCAATACATTCCCGAAAGATATTTAGACAATCTGGATAAGGCAAAGGTTATAAATATTATCCAACAGTTTAAGAAGGGACGAAGATGGAGAGTGGAGAACTACAGACCAGTAACTTGTAATTCGCGGATGGGTGTCTGTTGGGCTCGATTACAAAGAACGTGTTACTGGATATACAGAAGGTAATGACAAAACTGGGGAGTATGATAATGCATCGATGAAACGAAAACTAGAAGTGGCAAACATTGTTTGGAATGGGTTGAAGATGATTCTTGTGGGCGAAGGCAATGAGGAGCTAATGGATAACGTATCGTTGGATATTCAGGAGGATCTTTTTAAAGAACTTTCAAACTAATTTCAGAAGAAAACTTAAGAACACAAGCA
>NW_025204633.1:5162-9654 GCF_004010195.1 Chiloscyllium plagiosum | reverse complement strand
ATGCACACTACAGACAGCGCACACGCTGGACAATGCACACTCCAGGCAGTGCACACTCCGGACAATGCACACTCCAGACAGTGCACACGCCGGACAATGCACATTATGCACAATGCACATTCCGGACAGTGCACACTCCGGACAGTGCACACACCGGACAATGCACTCTCCGGACAGTGCACACTCCGGACAATGCACACTCCGGACAATTCCCACTCCGGACAGTGCACACTCCGGAGAAGGCACATTCCAGACAATGCACACTCCAGACAATGCACACACCGGGCAGTGCACACTCCGGACAGCGCACACTCCGGACAATGCTCACACTCGGCAGTGCACACTCTGGACAATGCACATTCCGGACAGTGCACACTCCGGACAGTGCACACTCCGGACAATGCACACTCCAGACAGCGCACACGCCGGACAATGCACACTCCAGACAGTGCACACTCCGGACAATGCACACTCCAGACAGCGCACACGCTGGACAATGCACACTCCAGACAGTGCACACTCCGGACAGCGCACATTCCAGACAGTGCACACACCGGACAAGGCACACTCTGTACAGTGCACACGCCAGGCAGTGCACACTCCGGACAGTGCACACTCCGAACAAGGCACACTCTGGACAACGCACACTCCGGACAATGCACACACCGGGCAGTGCACACTCCGGAAAATGCACACTCCTGACAGTGCACACACCGGACAGTGCAAACTCCGGACAATGCACATTCCAGACAGTGCACACACCGGACAAGGCACACTCTGTACAGTGCACACAACAGGCAGTGCACACTCCGGAGAGTGCACACTCCGGATTGGCACACTCCAGACAATGCACAATCCAGACAGTGCACACTCCAAACAAGGCACACTCTGGACAACGCACACTCCGGACAATGCACACACCGGGCAGTGCACACTCTGGACAGTGCACACTATGGACAATGCTCACTCTGGACAATGCACATTCCGGACAGTGCACACTCCGGACAATGCACATTCCAGACAGTGCACACTCCGGACAAGGCACACTCTGGACAACGCACACTCCGGACAATGCACACACCAGGCAGTGCACATTCCGGACAGTGCACACTCTGGACAATGCTCACTCTGGACAATGCACATTCCGGACAGTGCACACTCCGGACAGTGCAGACTCCAGACAATTCCCACTCCGGACAGTGCATACTCCGGACAATGCACATTCCAGACAGTGCACACTCCGGACAATGCACACACCGGGCAGTGCACACTCCGGACAATGCACACACTGGGCAGTGCACATCTGGACAATGCACATTCCGGACAGTACACACTCCGGACAGTGCACACTCCGGACAACGCACACTCCGGACAGTGCACATTCCAGACAGTGCACACTCCGGACAATGCACACACCAGGCACTGCACACTCTGGACAATGCACACTCTGGCAATGCACACTCTGGACAATGCACACAGCGGACAGTGCACACTCCAGAAAGTGCACACTCTGCACAATGCACACTCCGGACAGTGCACACACGGGACAGTGCACACACCGGACAATGCACAATCCGGACAGTGCACGCTCCGGACAATGCACTCTCTGGACAAAGCACTCTCCGGACAGTGCACACTCCGGACAATGCACTCACTGGACAATGCACTCTCTGGATAGTGCACTCGCTGGACAGTGCACACTCTGGACAGTGCACACCGGACAATGCACTCTCCGGACAGTGCACACTCTGGACAATGCACTCTCTGGATAGCGCACTCGCTGGACAGTGCACACTCCGGACAGTGCACACCGGACAATGCACTCTCCGGACAGTGCACACTCTGGACAATGCACACTCTGGCAATGCACAGTCTGGACAATGCACACAGCGGACAGTGCACACTCCAGAAAGTGCACACTCTGCACAATGCACACTCCGGACAGTGCACACACGGGACAGTGCACGCACCGGACAATGCACACTCCGACAGCGCACGCTCCGGACAATGCACTCTCTGGACAAAGCACTCTCCGGACAGTGCACACTCCGGACAATGCACTCACTGGACAATGCACTCTCTGGATAGTGCACTCGCTGGACAGTGCACACTCTGGACAGTTCACACACAGGGCAGTGTACACTCCAGACAGTGCACACTCCGGGCAGTGCACACTCCAGACAGTGCACACGCTGGACAATGCACACACTGGAGAATGCACACTCCGGACAACGCACACTCCGGACAATGCACACTCCGGAAAGGGCACACTCTGGACAATGCACACACCGGACTGTGCACACTCCGGACAGCGCACACTCCGGACAGTGCACACTCCGGACAGTGCACACACCGGGCAGTGCACACTCCAGGCAATGCACACTCCGGACAGCGCACACTCCGGAGAGAGCACACTCCAGACAGTGCACACTCCAGACAGCGCACCCCCCGGACAATGCACACTCCGGACTGTGCACACTCCGGACAGTGCACACTCCAGACAGTGCACACTCCGGGCAGTACACACTCCAGACAGTGCGCATTCCGGACAGTGCACACACCAGGCAATGCCCACTCTGGACAATGCACACTCCGGGTAGTGCACAATCCCGACACCGCACACTCCGAGCAGTGCACACTCCAGGCAGTGCACACTACGGACAGGGCACATTCCAGACAGTGCACACTCTGGGCAGTGCACAATCCCGACACCGCACACTCCGAGCAGTGCACACTCCAGGCAGTGCACACTACGGACAATGCACACTCCAGAAAACGCACACTCCGGACAGTGCACACTCTGGACAGTGCACACTCCAGACTGTGCACACCCCCGACAGCGCACACTCCGGACAGCGCACACTCCGGACAGCGCACACTCTGGACACTGCACACTCCGGAAAATACACACACGGGACAATGCGCACACCGGACAATGCACTCACTGGACAGTGCACACACTGGACAGTGCACACTCGGGACAGTGCACACCCCCGACAGCGCACACTCCGGGCAGTGCACACTCCAGACAGTGCATACTCTGGATACTGCACACTCCGGACAATGCGCACTCCAGAAAAGGCACACTCCGGACAGTGCACACTCCGGATTGTGCACACTCCAGACAATGCACAATCCAGACAGTGCACACTCCAAACAAGGCACACTCTGGACAACGCACACTCCGGACAATGCACCCACCGGGCAGTGCACACTCCGGAAAATGCACACTCCAGACAGTGCACACACCGGACAGTGCAAACTCTGGACAATGCACATTCCAGACAGTGCACACACCGGACAAGGCACACTCTGTACAGTGCACACACCAGGCAGTGCATACTCCGGACAGTGCACACTCCGGATTGTGCACACTCCAGACAATGCACAATCCAGACAGTGCACACTCCGAACAAGGCACACTCTGGAAAACGCACACTCCGGACAATGCACACACCGGGCAGTGCACACTCTGGACAGTGCACATTCCGGACAGTGCACACTCTGGACAGTGCACACTCCGGACAATGCACATTCCAGACAGTGCACACTACGGACAGTGCACATTCCAGACAGTGCACACTCCGGACAAGGCACACTCTGGACAACGCACACTCCGGACAATGCACATACCAGGGAGTGCACATTCCGGACAGTGCACACTCTGGACAATGCTCACTCCGGACAGTGCACACTCCGGACAGTGCACACTCCAGACAATTCCCACTCTGGACAGTGCACACTCCGGACAATGCACATTCCAGACAGTGCACACTCCGGACAATGCACACACCGGGCAGTGCACACTCCGGACAATGCACACACCGGGCAGTGCACATCTGGACAATGCACATTCCAGACAGTGCACACTCCGGACAGTGCACACTCCGGACAACGCACACTCCAGACAGTGCACATTCCAGACAGTGCACACTCCGGACAATGCACACACCAGGCAGTGCACATTCCGGACAGTGCACACTCCGGACAAGGCACACTCTGTACAGTGCACACTCCAGACAAGGCACACTCTGGACAATGCACACTCCGGACAATGCACACACCAGGCAGTGCACACTCCGGGCAGTGCACACTCCCGACTGTGCACACTCCCGACAATGCACTCTCCGGACAAGGCACACGCCGGACAATGCACACTCCAGACAGTGCACACGCCGGACAGTGCACATTATGCACAATGCACATTCCGGACAGTGCACACTCCGGACAGTGCACACTCTGGACAATGCACACTCCAGACAGTGCACACTCTGGACAATGCACACTCCAGACAGCGCACACGCTGGACAATGCACACTCCAGGCAGTGCACACTCCGGACAATGCACACTACAGGCAGCGCACACGCTGGACAATGCACACTCCAGGCAGTGCACACTCCGGACAATGCACACTCCAGACAGTGCACACGCCGGACAGTGCACATTATGCACAGTGCACACTCCGGACAGTGCACACACCGGACAATGCAC
>NW_025204633.1:0-3202 GCF_004010195.1 Chiloscyllium plagiosum | reverse complement strand
GCACACTCCAGACAGTGCACACTCCGGACAGCGCACACCCCGGACAATGCACACTCCGGACAGTGCACACTCCGGACAATGCACACTCCGGACAATGCACACTCCAGACAGTGCACACTCCGGACAATGCACACTCCAGACAGCGCACACGCCAGACAATGCACACTCCAGACAGTGCACACTCCGGACAATGCACACTCCAGACAGTGCACACAACGGACAGTGCACATTCTGCACAATGCACATTCCAGACTGTGCACACTCCGGACAGTGCACACACCGGACAAAGCACTCTCCGGACAGTGCACACTCCGGACAATGCACACTCTGGACAATGCACACTCTGGAGAATGCACACAGCGGACAGTGCACACTCCAGAAAGTGCTCACTCTGCACAATGCACACTCCGGACAGTGCACACACGGGACAGTGCACACACCGGACAATGCACACTCCGGACAGCGCACACTCCGGACAATGCACTCTCTGGACAATGCACTCTCTGGATAGCGCACTCGCTGGACAATGCACACTCTGGACAGTTCACACACAGGGCAGTGCACACTCCAGACAGTGCACACTCCGGGCAGTGCATACTCCAGACAGTGCACACGCTGGACAATGCACACACTGGAGAATGCACACTCCGGACAACGCACACTCCGGAAAAGGCACACTCCGGACAATGCACAAACCGGACTGTGCACACTCCGGACAGCGTACACTCCGGACAGTGCACACTCCGGACAGTGCACACACCGGCCGTGCACACTCCAGGCAATGCACACTCCGGACAGCGCACACTCCGGAGTAGAGCACACTCCAGACAGTGCACACTCCTGACAGTGCACACTCCAGACAGTGTACACTCCAGACAGTGCACACTCCAGACAGTGCATACTCCGGAAAATGCACACTCCTGACAGTGCACACACCGGACAAAGCACTCTCCGGACAGTGCACACTCCGGACAATGCACACTCTGCACAATGCACACTCCGGACAGTGCACACACGGGACAGTGCACACACCGGACAGCACTCTCCGGACAGTGCACACTCCGGACAATGCACACTCTGGACAATGCACACTCTGGACAATGCAAACAGTGGACAGTGCACACTCCAGAAAGTGCACACTCTGCACAATGCACACTCCGGACAGTGCACACACGGGACAGTGCACACACCGGACAATGCACACTCCGGGCAGCGCACGCTCCGGACAATGCACTCTCTGGACAATGCACTCTCCGGACAGTGCACACACCGGACAATGCACTCACTGGACAATGCACTCTCTGGATACCGCACTCGCTGGACAGTGCACACTCTGGACAGTTCACACACAGGGCAGTGCACACTCCGGACAGTGCACACTCCGGGCAGTGCACACTCCAGACAGTGCACATTCCGGACAGTGCACACACCGGGCAATGCCCACTCTGGACAATGCACACTCCGGGTAGTGCACAATCCCGACACCGCACACTCCGAGCAGTGCACACTCCAGGCAGTGCACACTACGGACAAGGCACATTCCAGACAGTGCACACTCCGGACAGTGCACAATCCCAACACCGCACACTCCGAGCAGTGCACACTCCAGGCAGTGCACACTACGGACAAGGCACACTCCAGAAAGCGCACACTCCGGACAGTGCACACTCCGGACAGTGCACACTCCAGACTGTGCACACCCCCGACAGCGCACACTCCGGACAGCGCACACTCTGGACAGCGCACACTCTGGACACTGCACACTCCGGAAAATACACACACGGGACAATGCGCACACCGGACAATGCACTCACTGGACAGTGCACACACTGGACAGTGCACACTCGGGACAGTGCACACCCCCGACAGCGCACACTCCGGACAGCGCACACTCTGGACAGCGCACACTCTGGACACTGCACACTCCGGAAAATACACACACGGGACAATGCGCACACCGGACAATGCACTCACTGGACAGTGCACACACTGGACAGTGCACACTCGGGACAGTGCACACCCCCGACAGCGCACATTCCGGGCAGTGCACACTCCAGACAGTGCATACTCTGGACACTGCACACTTCGGACAATGCGCACTCCAGAAAAGGCACACTCCGGACAGCGCACACTCCAGACAGTGCACTCGCCGGACAAGGCGCACTATGGACAACGCACACTCTGGAGAATGCACACGCCAGACAGTGCACTCTCCAGACAGTGCACACTCCAGACAGTGCACTCTCCAGACAGTGCACACTCCGGAAAATGCACACTCCTGACAGTGCACACTCCAGACAGTGCACTCTCCAGACATTGTACACTCCAGACAGTGCACACTGCAGACAGTGCATACTCCGGAAAATGCACACTCCTGACAGCGCACACACCAGACAGTGCACACTCCGGACAATGCACATTCCAGACAGTGCACACACCGGACAAGGCACACTCTGTACAGTGCACACTCCGGACAGTGCACACTCCGGAAAATGCACACCCCTGACAGTGCACACAGGGACAGTGCACACTCCGGACAATGCACATTCCAGACAGTGCACACACCGGAGAATGCACACTCCAGACAGTGCACACGCCAGGCAGTGCACACTCAGGACAGTGCACACTCCGAACAAGGCACACTCTGTACAGTGCACACTCCGGACAGTGCACACTCCGGAAAATGCACACTCCTGACAGTGCACACACCGGACAGTGCACACTCCGGACAAGGCACACTCCGGACAGTGCACACTCCGGAAAATGCACACTCCTGACAGTGCACACACCGGACAACGCACACTCCGGACAATGCACACACCGGGCAGTGCACACTCCGGAAAATGCACACTCCTGACAGTGCACACACCGGACAGTGCAAACTCTGGACAATGCACATTCCAGACAGTGCACACACCGAACAAGGCACACTCTGTAAAGTGCACACACCAGGCAGTGCACACTCCGGACAGTGCACACTCCGGATTGTGCACACTCCAGACATTGCACAATCCAAACAGTGCACACTCCAAACAAGGCACACTCTGGACAACGCGCACTCCGGACAATGCACACACTGGGCAGTGCACACTCTGGACAGTGCACACTCTGGACAATGCTCACTCTGGACAATGCACATTCCGGACAGTGCACACTCCGGACAGTGCACACTCCAGACAATTCCCACTCCGGACAGTGCATA
>NW_025204632.1:8007-9652 GCF_004010195.1 Chiloscyllium plagiosum | reverse complement strand
TTTGGAGTTAGTTTTAGGCCAGCCCAGGAAATCATGGGAGATTCACTTCCGGAAAGCACATTGGCGAAGGAAATTCTGTTTACAATCGATATTGGCTTCAAGGTCACTGTTGCTGACACCAGATTTTAGATCTCGATATTTTATTAATTTTCTATAACTTCCACCCGCTGCCAGAGTATTAGCCTGGTCTGGATTAGTAATGCAGTGACATTTCCACAGCACCATATCCACATGGGGATCTATCGGAAACCACACTGAACAGGTTATTTCTGTGCTGCTTGACATCTCTGTCAAAAAGAACTCCCACCAATTTGGCTGTCATGATGAGACTGAGGTGATAGTAATTCGTCAGTTTGCAATATTTCCCTTCTTAATGGACGGGACACAGCTGAATAATTTTCCACATTGCCAGCGAGATGTCAGGTTTGGAAACAGATTCCCCAGGGACACGGCTTGTTGTGCAGCACAAGTCTTCAGTCCTATTGCAGGAATGGGGTCAGGGCTCATTGCCTTTGTTGTATCTATTTGTTCAGCTGTTTCTTCATGTCACGTGCAGCGAATGAAATTAGTTGAAACTGGCATCTGTGATTTTGTTGGCATCATGATGAGGGTGAGGTGTATCATCGACTCAACACTTCTGGCAGAAGATGGTGCAGATAAAACATCCTTCTCTTTTACACTGATGTGCAGGTCTGTTCCATTATTTAGGATGAGGATGTTTGTGGAGCCCTCTCCTCCAGTCATTTGTTTAATCGTCCATCACCATTTATAATGGAACGTGACAGGACTGCACGGCTTCGTTCAGATCTGTTGGTCAAATCTGGTAGCTTTAATGGGTTAGCATCAGGTTAAAGTTCATGTGATACTGACTCTGACATGTTCACCCACACTCGTCACTGAGCCATAGATGGTGTTGATGGTAATGACAGACTGAGGTGTTAGCCTGGCAAAAAGTTACAGGTTATGGTTGAATGCAGGTCTGCTTCTCCTGCTGCTGTGGTCTACAGCACTACATGAATACGCAGTTTCGAGCTGCAATACCTGCAATGCAATTCTGCTGTCTGTTCCCCAATTCTCACTGAAACCCATTCACCCATCAGCCCCGCACTCAGTGACCTGACCTGGTTTCTGGTGGAAATACTTCCATTTTCAAATTCTCATTCTGCTGAGGGTCTGTCTCCCCGGGTCTTGCTTCCAAACTAACACATTCCACAAAAGCATTTAACTGATCTTAATTCAAATGTTTATTTCACCTGAATCTTTTTCCTTGAGAAATGCCATCTTCTGTGTTTAAAGTGAATGTGTTTCCTCCGTTTCCCTCCCTGACCATGATTAAGATCTCTGTAGACAATAGACAATAGGTGCAGGAGTAGGCCATTCTGCCCTTCGAGCCTGCACCACCATTCAATATGTTCATGGCTGATCATCCTTAATCAGTATCGTGTTCCTGCCTAATTTCCATAACCCTAGAGTCCACTATCCCTAAGAGCTCTATCCAACTCTTTCTTAAATGAATCTGGAGACTGGGCCGCCACTGCCCTCTGAGGCAGAGCATTTCACACAGCCACCACTCTCTGGGTGGGTGAAGACGTTTCTACTCATCTCTGTCCTAAATGGTCTACCCCATATTTTTAAGCTGTGTCCT
>NW_025204632.1:2985-7258 GCF_004010195.1 Chiloscyllium plagiosum | reverse complement strand
CTGGGATGTAGACCATCAGGCCCCGGGGACTTATCAACCTTCAGATCTAACAGTCTCTCCAACACCAATTCCTGGCAAATATAAATTCCCTTCAGTTCAGGTCCATCTGCCACTGTTACCTCAGGGAGATTGTTTGTGTCTTGCCCAGTGAACACAGATCTGAAGTACCAATTCAATTCTTCTGCCATTTCTTAGTTCCCCGTAATATATTCCCCTGTTTCTGTCTTCAATGGCCCAATTTTAGTCTTAACCATTTTGTTTTTTGCCTTTGACGTACCTAAAAAAATCTTTTTCTATCCTCCTTTATATTTTTGGTCTGTTAGCTTCGTACCTCATTTTCTTCCTCTGCGTATTTACTTCTTAGTAATCCTCTGTTGTTCTTTAAAACCTCCCCAGTCCTCCGCTTTCCCACTTATCTTTGCTGCGTTATACTTTTCCTCTTTTAACTTTATTTGTTTCTTAACTTCCCTCGTCAGACACGGTTACCCATGACTCCTCCTAGGATCTTTCTTCCTTTTTGGAATGAACTGATCCTACATCTTCTGCATTATACACTGAAGTATCTGCCATTGTTCCTCCACTGTCATCCCTGCTAAGGTATTGCACCATTTAACTTTGGCCAGCTCCTCGCTCATAGCTCCATAATTCTCTTTATTCAACAGAAATATTGTCCCTTCCGACTGTACCCTCTCCCTCTCAAATTGCAGATTGAAGCTTATTGTATTATGGTCACTACTACCCAATGGCTCCTTCACTTTGAGGTCCCTAAACAATTCTGGTTCGATACACAATACCAGATCCAGAATTGCCTTCTCCCTGGTCGGCTCCAGCACCAGCTGCTCGAAGCATCCATCTCTGAGGCACTCCACAAAGTCTCTTTCTTGAGGTCCAAAACAATCCTGATTCTCCCAAACTACCTGCATGTTGAAATCCCCAATAACAACTGTAGTAATATCTTTGCGACAGGCCAATTTCAGCTCCTGATTTCACTTACATCCGAAATCCAGACTACTGTTTGGGGGCCTGTAGATAACTCCCAAGAGGGTCTTTTTACGCTTAGAATTTCTCAGCTCTATCCACACTGACTCTACATCCCCTGACTCTAGCTTCCCCCCGCACAAGGGACTGAATATCACTTCTTACCAACTGGACCACCTGAGCCCCTCTGCCCATCAGTCTGTCCTTACGATAGCACGTGTAGCCTTGAATATTCATTTCGTAAGCACTTTCCACTTGAAGCCACGCCTCAGTTATCACCAGAATATGGTATCTGCCAGTTTTCAAAAGAATCTCAAGCTCATCCATCTTATTTATCATGCTTCGTGCATTCATATTTAAAGTATTTTTAAATTTTGCTGGTCCCCAACCTATTAAGGTGCAAACTGTCTCTCTTGTATAATTTATGCTTACCACAATACATACCCCCGTGATCCAAGAATTTAAATCCTTGCTTCCTGCACCAGTTCCCAGCCACACGTTCAAGTCCATTATCTTACTGTTTCTGGCCTCATTAGACTGAGGAACTGGAAACAAACCGCAGATAACCACCCTGGACATCCTGCTTTTCAGCCTTCTTCCTATTTCTCCGAAGTCCCGCTGTAGTATGTTCCTCCTCTTCTTCCCAACATCATTTGTGCCAACATGTACTACCACGTTTGGCTCTTCACCTTCGTCCTTGAGGATTTCCTGCACTCTGTCTGTGATGTCTTTAAGGCAACACACCATTTTTAAGTCCAGCCTGCTGCCACAAAACCCCGTCAGTTCCTGTCACTGTGGAGTCCCCTATTACCACGGCTCTGTGCGATGTCCGACTCTACCGCTTTGTCTCCACGCCAACCTTTGATTGACAGACCTGGCCACCTCGCGGAATGGCAGTGTCATCTGTCTCTACTGTTTCCAAACGATTAAACCTGTTCCTGACAGGTACTTCCCCCGGAGTCTCTTGCACCTGTCTCCTCTCTGCCTTCCTCATCGTCTGCTCTCTTCTACTCTCTTCTGGTATGGACGGTGTAATAACATCACTGAAGGTCTTGCCCAGAAAGATATCGTTCTCTCGGATGAGCCTAAGGTCCTTGAGTTCTTTCATCAGCGCTGCAACATGCTCGGTCATTAGCTGAACGTGCACACACTTTCCACATTTGAACGAGCCAGACAGACCAGAGTCGTTGACCTCCCACATCAAGCACGTAGCGCACTGAACCAGCTGGGCCGTCATGTCTTCACCCTCTTCAACTGTGGCGTAATCACTTCACTCAACATCCTTGTCAAAGACTTCTGAGCAAAAGCCTCACTCTTCACTCCACAGGAACTTCCTTGGACCCTGCAGTGTCAGTGATGCAAGCCTTATGTAGTTTCAGAGCCAATGAATTCTTTGGATTCCAAATCATCTTCACTACTTTGTATGTTTTCTCTTCTGGTCTGAGGCCTTATCACTCATGGATGCCTTGTCCTCCCAGGGTATGTTTCGTCTTCTTGGGGTTGCATTTCTGGTATTATCTTCCGATGTATCCCCAGAAACTCCTGCCATTGCTGCTCCATGGCCTTTCCTGCTCAGCTCCCCTTCCAACTAACTCTGGACAGCTCCTCCCGCATGTCTTTGTAGTTGCATTGCTTAATTATAACCACATTACATCTTGAAGAGAACATTAGATATAAACTGAAAGGAGGAGTTTTGAGAGATGGGCCACGAAGAATAATTGATGGATTTCTTACCTAGATGCAAAGGGAGATCGAGAGAGAGGATATAGATATGGAGGTGTGGAAAATGAGAAAACTACATGAGCGAAAGAAGTAGATGTATATCCCTCAATGCTTGGCAATGCCTGTGTGCTGTGGTCCTTTGTACGGTGCACGTACAACAGAGTAATATGTTCAAATGCTGGGTCTGATGCCAGAACCTTTCCTCCAATAATATGACAGACACTAACTTTGGAAAGAACCCAGCAGGACAATGTATTGAATTCCCGGTAGAAAGGGGATTAACTAAAATAAGTTGGGACACGAGAAGCAATAATTTATAACACACATCCTGAGAAGAATGAGACTAGAGTTGGGAATCCCAAAAAAGGGGGAACGTTGAGAGAAAGCAAAGTTATCACTTCAGATGAGGATCAAATAATGTTTTAATGCTTTATAAATTTTATACATCATGTGCATGTTTTCGTTAACTGTATCTCCGTTGTTTATTCAGAATGTATTGTACACAAATGAAAAATGTTATTTATCTGAAAACACATTGATTAAACAGTGTATATAAAATCATCTTTCCTCCATTTCAAACTGTCCTGTTGTCGTGCTAGCAGAACATATGAACACTAACTGGCCACCAAAAGACATGACCCACTATCACAAAGAAGGACACCACGTTGACTGTGACACAATACACTTCCTAGGACAAAGCCACACACGAAACATCTGAGAGGGATGACATTCTAGCCAGAAGTCCATCAATAAACACATCAATTTAGATCCTATCTACCTTCCCTTGAAAAAACTGGAAATAACATCATGCACCTTAAGGAACCAAGACCTATAAATGGAGAGGTGGGACATACCACCGATGCGTCACCAGAGACTCTCCCTGATGATGTTACCTAGTCATGGTGACGAAACATCTGAAAACAAATCTTCAAGCTCAGCGAGCTCACATACATACTTGTAAATGGCTATCTTTCTCTTAATAGTGGAATTTAGGACTTCTCTGCTATTCATCTTTTAACAGATTACGAGGCGAGGTGACCTTTTCTGTGTGTGTGGTCTTAATTAACAGAAGGATTATATATCGACATCATAACGGTTTGAGGGCTTGTCGTATGGGATTTGAACAGATTTTGGCTATAAAAGGTCCCAGCAGATTCCATAACTTGGCAGTTAGTGACCTAGATCTTCAAATAAATCAGGTGACAAAATTCATTGATTTTGTTTCCTTGTGGTTGGTTAAATCAAAAGAAATGGTTTTTAACATTACTAAGGAGGTTCTGAGGCTTGAAGATGATTCACAAATTTGCTAAGAAAGTTTAGAAAGACAAAGGAAGGGCACACTTTCAGAATTAACATGTAGATTAGAATTGGGTTTGACCACAGAGATATAAGGAAAATTGTAATCATAATGGAGTTGGGCAAGCACTTTTGGTGTATCAGAGAAGCAGGAAACTGCAGTCGAATTGGAAAAAACTTAAATTGCAAGCGGGGTAACTGGAGTTAGAAGATAAAGAGATACAGAAAGAGAGGGAGAAGATATAGAAACAGAAAGAGGGGTAAAAGGAAGAGAGGG
>NW_025204632.1:0-1525 GCF_004010195.1 Chiloscyllium plagiosum | reverse complement strand
TGGAGTGTATAGATGGGAAGGAAGATGGACAGTTAGAACAGCTCAAGAGGGCAGTGCTAATTTGAACGGTTGGATCTGGGATGAGGTTGGGGGGGGGCGATTTGGAAATTGGTGAAGTCAACGTTGATGCTGTATAGTTTGACGGTTTCAGCTGTCCTACCACCTATCCACTTCACCCTCCTCTCCGACCTATCACCATCAGTACCCCACCTACATCTACCTATCGCCTTTCAAGCTACCTTCCACCCAGCTCCACCCCAACCTCCTATTTAATTTTCAGTCCCTTCCGCCTTCCTTGCCTCCCACTTTCCTGATGAAGGACTTATGCCTGAAATGTTAACTCTCCTGCCCCTCGGATGCTGCCGATCTGCTGTGCTTTTCCAGCCCACACTTTTCAACTTTGGTCTCCAGCATCTGCAGTCCTCAATTTCCCTCGGCCTCGAATAGTAAGAAATTGAAGTATTTTCACTCTTTCTGACATGTCACTCAACAGCCTGATAATTTGTGAAATGGGGACAGAAATTAAGCATTCCCTTGTGTAACATTAGGTGGAGTGTCAAATCAAGGTTGGGGAAGTAACAGTGAGATTGAGTGACAGATTGCCATTTCCAGAAATACAGTTTGTTCTTGGGAATGATTTAGCCGGATCCAAGGTAGGAGAGGCACCCCTTGTTGTAGAGAAGCAAAAGTAAGGTCAGGGAACTGGGGAATTAAAATAAAAATACCCAGGGATTTTTCCAGACTATGTAGTAACAAGATCCCACTGTCATACGTTACAACAGGAAGGAAAACCAAAGGAAAAAGCCAAAGGAGTTGATGCACGGAAGACTCGGCTAAAGCATCTCTAGTGGCTGGAATGCACAAGCACGTGGTTAGCTTTTGTTGTACATGTCATACATACCAAATCGTAGGTACGTCACAGGCAGTAATAAAACCAGCACCGTTGTTGCCAATTCCTGTATTCGAAGAACCTTTCTCATGGGTTATGATTAGTTGTGTAGCTCCCCTTTCTGAAATAAAAGTGGAAACCAATATCCGCTGATCATAATGGATGTGTCTACCTGATTTTCAGGGATAATTCCATTAAGGCAAAAAGGGATGTAGAGGAGTTGGTAGCTGTCTTTACTCGCTGTGGGCTACACAGTGTGATTCAGTCAGACCAAGAATCTCAATTTACCGCTCAGCTGTTTAAGGAAGTCATGGATAGTTTTGGCATACAGCAGTTTAAGTCAAGTGCATCGTATCCCTAATCCCAGGGAGCCTTGGAAAGTTGGCATCAGATGCTGAAGACAATAATAACAGCGTACTGTCAGAATTACCTGAATGATTCGAATAAAGGCGTCGCATTATATTGTTTGTCATCAGAGATGCCCCAAACAAAACGACTTACTTTACATCATTTGAGTTAATATTCGTACATGAAGTGAGAGGTCCTTTGAAATTAATTAAGTATAAATTGACAGGACAAAAGTCGGAGATCTCACACTTGGACTATGTATCTGAGATGAGGGAGAAATTAGATGGT
>NW_025204631.1:0-9652 GCF_004010195.1 Chiloscyllium plagiosum | reverse complement strand
CAACATTTTCACACAGAGGGTGGTGCATGTTTTGAATAAGGAAGTGATGGAGGCTGGTACAATTACAGCATTTAAAAGGTGTCTGAATGGGTATATGAGTAGGAAGGGCTGAGAGGGAAATGGGCCAAGTGCTGGTAAATGGAACTAGATTAGGTTAGGATATCTTGTTGACATGGACGAGTTGGACCAAAGGGTCTGTTTCCATGCTTATACATCTCTATGCCTCTGTGACTCTAAGAGTCTAGCCCATCGAGAATTTTTCAGCTGCTTCCTATTGACTATTATTATCTAGTAGGCCCTGGCAGAGATGCGTGATGCCAAATGGAATTGGGAGCAGGTGATAGTTTTATGTTAATTGAAGGTATTTGGGTGAGAACATGACAGGATAGGGAGCAAGTAATCATTGGGATTGGAATTGGTTGATGTGAGATGAACAGAAAAACACATGCCTGAACTTTGCCTAACCAATGATTTAGCCTCTGGTGTGAATATTGCTAGCAGACAATGGTTAGCTGTTTGTAAGTCATAGTTTAAAAACTAAACATTATTCGAAGCAAAGAATAATTTAGAAAAAAAAATCTGCCTAATCAAAATCTGAAGTATTGGGATATGATGATACATCCCTGTTTTCTGAATGGGAACCTAAATGACCACAGGAAGAATGATATAATCATGTGGACCTGCATTACTTTGTTATTGAAAAGAAAACATGGTATTGCCTTGGTACCTATGCTACCATATGAAACAGGATAAGAAGCAAAACCTTTCAGACTTGGAGGCCAAAATTTTAAATACAGGTGATTTAGACAAAGGTTTAAACAAATTAGTAAGTTGTTTGACAAAAAATTATCAAACAAATGATTCATTAATTGTTAATGAGGCATGGTCAGATTTGATAAATTCAGAAAGAATGAAGATAGTTCCATGGAAGAGAATATAATGGAATTCTGTAGATTGTATGTGAGATTATAGAAATTCCATCAGGAAATTCCCTAATCTGTGCTTGCTTTTAAGTTAATAGACTGACCAAAGTATCATGTTTAGCTAGACTGCTAGTTTATTGTGAGCTGCATTTACAGCTTGATGCACGCTGCTAGAACAAATATTGGAGGCGCTGAAAAACATTCCGTGAAAGCAATTGTTTGGGGCAATCCACCACACAACAGAAAATGGAGGACACAATGTTAACAGAGCAGTAAGATCTCTAAATCATGTGGACATACATTGTGGTAATACCAGAGAACTGGCTTTAAGTGGATATTAAGTTTTTCTGAGTGCATGATGTTCTGAAAAGATAGAAAAGAAAGGACATGGGTTAGAAGCATTGGTTAAGGAGAACATTGCAGCGTTGGAGAAAGAGGATGTCCCAGAGGGTAAAAGACAGCATCAAGTTAGTTAGAGCTAAAGAATAAAAAGGATGCAATTACAGTACTTGGTATAGTGTATAGATCACCAATTAGTGAAAAGGATGTCGAGGAATAAATCTGCAGGGAAATTATAAAGAGACGCCAGCATTATAGAATAGTTATAATGCTGGACATTAATTACAGAAATGTAGACTGGGATATTGGTGCTCTAATTACAGGATCAAAAATGAAATCAACCATCCTGAAGCAAGCAACATACCTCTCCTCTGAGGCCTGTTTGATCTGGAAGAATCATCAAGCCTCCAGATCAATTAACTTTGTAAAGTCAAAGACTTTGAGAGGGAAAATATAGTGGTAAACTTGAAAGATTTATTTAAATAATTCTGTACTGGGTTAAAAAAGCATGAAAATGTTTGGAAGGTGATGTTGTATAAGTCAGTTCACCCAAAAGGGTTAATTTGGAAGCTTTGGAATAGCTGTTCTTACGAATATGTAAATAACTGTCTCTTGGAGGAGCTAGACATTCTAAGCAGTTGTTCCAAGTTGTAATTCTATGTTCATTAGCTCTACAGGCTTCAAACAGGCAACATAGACCTGATTACTATTTCTTGGATATAACAGTATTTCTCACCTGGAGTTAATGCAGCTAACCAGTCTTAAACTAATAGAACCTATCATGTAACTCGTATGTAATAAGCTACTACTTCCTATTTAAGTACGAGTCTATTCTGCCAAAGAGCTATTGGTAGCTACTTAACACTAGTAAGTCTGTATAGATTAGTCTTACAAGAAATATTGATAGAAGCAAACTTACCCAGGGGACATATTATCACAACCAAGTGCCAGCTGTGGACATGTCTTACAATAAGCACCTTAAAACCCATGAGCCTTACCACCAAGAAAGGCAAGGATAACAGATACATGAGAACACAATTTCTCCTCCAAGTTATACATCATCCTTACTTGGAACTATGTCACTATATTTTCACTGTTACTGTGTCAAAATCCTGGATCACCCATTTTAACACTGCAGAGAGGCTTCTACATCCCAAGAACTGTAGTAATTCAAGTTGGCATCTCATCACCAACTTATCAAGAGCAATTAGGAATGTGCAATAAATCCTGGCCTCGTCACCATTGCCAAATCCTGTAAATGATAAAACAAATTCTAGATTGAATTGATTCCTACTATGTGTGAATGTGTAAATCTTCTGGGAAACTTTCTGGAGGGTGACCACTGCACATGCAGCAATATCCCAGTAAAAGACAAAACCTAGTGAAGACAGGAAAGGAACAAAGTTGAATTTGAAAGTTGGAACTGTTAGGTTCCTCTAACAGTCTATTTTAAGTCATGTTCAGAATGATTGAAGTAAATGATGTTTCTAATTAACCCAGTTTCAATGCTTTTCACAAAAGAATTTGGTCGATTTTAGTTGTGTATTAGCAGCACAACCATGTTATGCTTTCTATCATCATGATAGACTTGAATATCAATTTCAACCAAGTTTAAATTTGCAGCCTATTACTGAATTGTTAATATCATTCCAAACCATTACATGGTAGAACTTAACTACAACATACTGATAAATAGAATGATTTATTTGTTGATAATGCTAATTTATTTCAGAACAATAGTGAATGCATTAAAAATTCAAAACAGCAGAGGTAAATTACATTACATTTTGATAATTTCTACTCAGAAAAACATCTATAATAAATAAAAGGGCAATCATGAAAATATATCTGTAAAATAATAGATATCCTGTAATCAGATTACTTGTTCTTTCGCCTGAGTTTTGCATATCCTTCAATAAAGCTTTGTTCTCATTATTAAGTCAATTTCTAGAAATGTCAGGTTCTATTTTACTACATTTCCATCGTGTGTGTGCGTGCGTGCGTGTGTGTGTGTGTGTGTGTATTCATTGATTCGAAATAACCACAAGTGAAAGACATGGAACAAATTAATTAAAATTCAAATTGACTTGGATTTCAGACCCTAAAGTGAAACTCAAAATTTTGAAGCAACATTGTATTTAAAGAAAAAGGTAAAGAAAAAATACATGGTTTGTGATTATAAATGTTAAACCATTATGATGTGTAACTATCATAATTGATGGTCACTTCTTCAATAGTATGATGTTTCTATTTCAAGTGAGCACTTTTTACAAAATGGATATTTCAATTACAGAATGTCCTTACAACCTACTCCCTGACTTATTAATGAAATTTTCATTCTACCATTCCAGAAAGGGCACTAGTCAGCATATCTACTTGTAACTTCAATCACCAAAATGGTTATTTTAGGGAAAAAGTGGGAAAATGGGATTGACAAAACTATTAGTCATGATTGAATGGCAGAGCAGACTCGATGGGCTGAATGGCCTAATATCTGCTCCAATATCTTATGGTCTTATGTTCTTATTGTTGTGGCAGACCAAGATTCAGTTGAAATGGGTGCTTTTGAATTTTATGTAAACCACTGTCTACTATTTTGCCTGAATGTTAATGGATAGAGCTTAATTTGTGATAAATCTAATGTAAGAATAAACTCTAAAATTAAACATACAAATGAACGGTGGTAATTGCCATCAGGTTTGTTAAGACAACAGTGCAATTACACACTCTATCTGACCTGACTTCCAAACTATTGGATATAGCAAAATTATGAGACCCTAGTTAACAATTAACAACTAGGTGTCATTTTGTTTCTAAACTTCTCTAAGCTATGATATTTTTCATGGGGTTTAGCTGTAGGCACCCAGTGTAAATATAGGAGCATAAAATTATACCTTGATAGGGGACTTTATAGGGGAAGCCCATCACATTGATTCATATGAAGTAAATAGAGCCCCGATTGCAATTTTGTCATATATCTGTGACTACTGAAGGCTGCCCTAAACAAATTTCCTAAGACCATTTCCATATTTTATTATCTTTTATTTTTGTAAGGCTGAATGTATTCCTAACAAGATTCCCTTTTGGCCCACAGAGGAGTTGACCTAATTTGGACTTAATGAATGAATGAAATTGTATTTTTAAAAAATTTTGAATAGCTGTTTTAGCACTCTTGGGCCTGAAAATATTTGGGGCAATGGAAAAACTGGAAATCCTGAAACTCACTGGCTCCAGTATAAACATGGTGATGGTTTTAGGAAAAACAATATTCCATGTTCAGAAGTTAGAACTTGGATTCCATGATTTCAACTTGATCATTTATTTTCTTCTGGGTTCTATATCTCCAAGGTGTCAAAGTTGTGTAGTGGAAGCAATGCACATCCATGTGATGTTGTTTGAAGTTCACCCACTCAAAGGGCCAATATAGAAATAGAATGTGGAGGACTCACAGAGAAAAAGATCAGGTCACAATTCAGTGACACTTACTTTGAATTATTGTTGACTGTACTCAGAGTCAAGAGGGACGTATTTTTCACTAATAGTAGAGTGAGGTAACCTGCTGCTATCACCAAAAAGATACAGTTGAAGAAGTGTACAGCTTCAATGCAGTAATTGTTTTGATGACAAGTGAAGATGGCAGTGATAATGTCACTGTACTAGTAGTCCAGAGGGCTAAGTTAATACCCTGAGGTTCTGGATTTGAATCCTACCATGTCACCTTGTTGATTCTGAATTAAATTAATAAACTCATGAAATAAAAGACAGTCTCATGAATAGTACAATAAATTTGTCATGAATTTCACTTACCAATCCAATCTGATTCACTGACATACTTTTGGACATAAAATCCACCATCCTTACATGTGACTCACAGCAATGTGGTTGTCTATTGACCTCTGAATGACCAAGGCTATTTCGCCCATTTGCAGATTCACCTGTGCCCAGTGGTGTAAATTCCTTGCCTTCTAGGGTCTTCACATGTAGACCTAGAATTACTGGAGATGCACGAGGTCAATTCCTCAGTGGGCCACAATCCTCAGTGGGAACACTGTTAGAAGACCTATGTGCATGACCCCTAAAAACACTTGAATTTAAGTCCACTCACAAATTCAGATAGGTTTTCACGTGGTGATGCATAACATACAAGTAAGCACAACAAGAAACTGGTGGCTCGGTTTGTTTCAGAAACTGCCCTTCAAGGGGTGCAATTCTTAATTGGATTCAACTGCTGAACCCCATGAACTGAAGATGAGAAGGAAAACAATATTGGCATTGTGTCTAGTTTGAGAGTTACTGCCAGAAATTGCACGTAAATCTTTGGTAATAGCAGTGATGATAAAGGAGTCGAACTCAGATAGTCTTCTCATTGTTCAGTCACTGATAAGTGAAATCAGGTTATGTGTGAGAAGGATATTTTTAATTCTGTCTCCTACTTTGTGAGCTTAATGTCTCCTTATTTTCCACTGAGAAAAATGCAGATGTGCCAGCTATATCCAAGGCATCCTACTCTGCTAGCTGAGCTATTTCTGGTGGTCCACCTCCAGTATTTCATTCTTCCTTGTATTTTACGCTCACTTTGCTCACCAAAGACAAGCAAGGATAGGGTTCAGTAGTGGATGGGGAGATAATAAAACAAAAAACCTAGAAGCTGAATAGATGTGAGGTATATGGTGTAAGCCTGGCAAGCCAATGTTAAAGAGGAAGGGGTGGGCTTAACATGTAAGACGGAGTTAAATTCACAAATGTACTCACTTTTCCTGACCCATATAGGCCATTAGACTATTTCATGCATTCATGATGTGGGAAACTGATACTCAACCTCAAATCATGTTACCTTGATGAGATTGCAGCGTTTTGTTTTGCCCCAGTTATTGTGGAATAAGTATATCTCTCCTGCTCTTCTTGACTGCTACCCAGAAGTAATTTCAATAGTTGTCATTATCTTTGGCAGCTACCCCTGCTCTATGACCCCCATTTATCTCCAATTTCACTTTATGGATTATACATTTCAAAACAGCTTAGATTGCTATGAGAGAATATGCATCATGCCTGTAGCACAGCTTAGTCAAGAAGGCCATGCAGCAAAACTAATTGATACAATTGAATTGAGAATGCAGAATTCAACGTACTCAGTTGACTTCTGATTTTCTCTATGTAATTCCACTAACGTTGCACCTACCCCACTGCTAGGTAGGGTTAAAATTGCCACTAATATGTTTTTACTTACAGTGCAAAGACTTCAAGTACAGTGGTTGACGGTCAATCTTTTTGGCCTAAGGCCACTGATTTGTTCGTATCTGCTACAATATATTTAGCATTTAGGGAGTATTTCACTATTGATCTAATGTTAAAAATCTACTTCTCTGTCTAAACTCTTATCGATTACCTCCTTGGAGAAGTGTATAAAGGATTGAGTGAATTGAAATTTCATTTCCGACACGTTGTTCCTGTTATTTTTACCCTTTTAGATGAAAAACTGTAAATGTGTGGCTGAACTCAATTTGGTCAATAGCTCTGCTGAGAAATTTAACATGATTTTCCAAACTTTAACACAGAGAATTAATGGTATATTTGTTGTGTTTGGACGTTAATTGATTGTAAGATAACTGGTTGAAAGGTGTATGAAGGGCTTCTTTTAGAGTTTTTTTAAATGTATAATCAATGTGGAACTCAGATAAACATGTTTCAAAGCTAAGTGATTTAAAAACACATCAGAAATGAAATATTAAATATTGTAATTAATGTTTTTGTTTGCAAGAACGCATATTGATGTGTTAAAAACAAAACTAGAAAATAATTTTATCTATCTATCAACTAGTTCTCCTTTCCATTAAACATTCATACATGAAGAAACAATGTTAACTGAGCCCTGAACATTTTAGGCCATATTTTACTCTACCACAGGGCTTGGAGTGCAGGCACGTAAGATGATGGGAGCTTAAGTAGTGTGCAGCCACCAAATTCCACTACACACCATTTCATTTCCTTGACTTCAGGTCACCTACTTCAAAGAAATGTGTGATTAAGTGAAAAGACAATGGCAATTGTGACATACTTGCCATTTTTTATAACCATAGGCCCAACAATGGTCTGTCACAAAAGCCTTCAGCAACAAGGGATCCAAGCCCTATTGATATATTAACTAGGCCAGAAGGCATAAGTTTCTCTTAATGATTCCACAAAGAAACCTCGATGCTCCCATAATCCAGGAGATCCCTTCTGCCCAGTCTTGGATTGTCATGTAAGCTCTCTTTTCCCACATACTCCCATTCAAAATTTCTTCCATGGAGATTGCTTTGTGGGATCCTGGCTGCATTCATATTGGCCTGAACTCAGGTTGAACATAGATTGAAGCTGCCTGAAGTCTCCATTTCCGGACTGTCCTCTCTAGGGGCTAATAGGGATTCAAGAGAGCCTTAGTCAGCTGCTACTCACAACTATCGGAGACAATCAATTCATTCAGATTTTATTGTCCGCTGCAAATAGAGTTCAAATTGAATTGGTACAAATATACAATGGAGATCGCAAATCATCCTGCCTATTGAAAGGACCTTAAGATCTGATTTTAATTTGAGGCAACTGGCAAACTGACAACCACATCAAGAACAACAGACTCACTCCAGATCACCAACGTGAAATTTAGATCACTTTTGTTCCTTTGCCTTCCTAGCCTATGGGGAAACATTTGAAAAATAAAATTCACTAATCTTTTCAGCCGTGGGCTGAGTCTTATACTCCACAGTACCCATTATTCCCAGAAAAGCCAGCACCAAATGCTAACTACCCACACTTGCCAGGGGCACAGATCTTGTATGCTTCCTGAAATGTATCTGAAAGGTTCTGTTAGGGCATATGTTTACCTTGAAATTGGGCATGAATACTTTTCTTATTTTTATCCACTGTACACCTGTTGTGTTCTGAAATTTTATTAGCAATATAGACAGTCACTAATCCAAACAAGTTTATTACTAGTATATATACAGAGGCCACACCACTCTAGAGTGTCGGGCAACTTGATTGTAGTTTAGCTTATATATTTATACACCCTAGAATCATATAGGTAATGTAGATATTCCAATTATCACAGGATTAGAGACAATACAAAATTATTACAGTATTTTACAACTCCTTGCAAGACAAATGAGTCCCAGTTGACACACTGACCAAGGTAACATCCTATGTAAGGCTAATCAGTTCTTCCCTTTATACATTCCATATCACTTGTATGCTTTGTCTAACTAATCAAGTACCCAACAGTGCCCTATTCCACTGCATTAGTATCTTTTGTGTTTAAAATCAGATCTTATCCTTATCTGTTGTAATATTTACTTCAACTCCAGGTCAGACATTAATTCTAACTTGCCTCATGATTTCCTCCTTTTGTGATACGGAATCGTTTTCCCTCAAACTGTCTATTGCCATCAGTCCTTAACAAAATCAAAGATCATTCCTTGCATTTATGCAGTTACATTATGAAAGTTATAGCCACTGTGTGTGATAATATTTTTCCCTTCCATCATCAGTTCGCAGGTCCCATTTCCAGGCTAAAATGTCTCAGTCCCTGCGGCCATGTTCCATTGTAACATCTATGCTACCTGTAATTTCTGCAATTTTTTAAACTTCAAACCCTATTTTGGACCGTGGCCATGACCAAGGAAGCCAACACAATAAATGATTCTCACTCCTCACCCTGCATTTCTGTAACCATTCTGTAGGTTTGATTTGCAAGTTCCATGTTTTTTTTTGCCTTTTATCTCTGTAAACTATATTTCTCTGTGGCAATCCTTGCTCATCTACTCTCAACCCTTTGAATTCTCTTAGCATTGCACGCTGGCACCTACTACATTCCAAACTAAATTACAAAACTGACAAATCTATCAGCTCCACTACACCAGCATATATTACATAATACCAATTCAGGAGTATACTTCCATTTTGATGTCCAAGTCCCAGAGTCTCTATCACCAAGGTTTTTCTTCTAACTTGACCGTTACATCAGCTGTTGGTGTAGTTGGTAAAATCGTATTTTTTTCTGTATTGTAAAAACATTCCTATTAGTGTTAAATATGATGTGACACAATGCGTCCCAGCTGGGTGAGTCCCTGTGAGTCTTCTCAGCATACAAGACAGAGTAATACCTTTGTGTCACCTATCTTTAACAGGGTAGCCACACTCTGATAGGATTTTATAGATTTCCCTCCTACCCTGGATACCATCATGGAATAGTTTACAATGGGCAATGGGAGATGGCAGTGTTAATAGGCCCTGATTGATATCTATGCACATTCTGCACTGCCAGCTCCCCAACATTGCATTTACAAACATCCTCGCCTTAACTCCTGGGGGGCCAAAGTTATTTATTTCAAGGATTCCAAGTGAAATCCCATCTC
>NW_025204630.1:9455-9652 GCF_004010195.1 Chiloscyllium plagiosum | reverse complement strand
ATTCCCTATACCTACCATCCTTTCCTTTCACCCTGACAGGAATACACTTTCTCTGGACTCTCATTATCTCATTTCTGAAGACTTCCCACTTTCTAACCATCCCATTGCCTGCAAACATATGCACCCAATTAGCTTTTGAAAGTTCTTGCCCAATACCATCAAAATGGCCTTCCTCCAATTTAGAACTTCAACTTTTA
>NW_025204630.1:5794-9407 GCF_004010195.1 Chiloscyllium plagiosum | reverse complement strand
AGATCTCCTGACAAATTTGTTTCTCAATTTCCACCTAACTATTAGGAGGTCTATAATGCAATCCCAATAATGTGATCCCATTTTGAAATTGTGAATTGTACTCTATGTCCCTCTATATTTTTTATGAAGATTGATTTTGTGTCTGAATGCTTCTGCAGTTTCCATTTGAATCTCTTATTGATACATCTTTTCATTGCATTTAACATTACTATAATAATATTAAACTAACATACTGCAGATTCTGGTGAGTTAAAGTACAAAACAAAGTGCTGGAGAAAGCAGGTATCGTAGAGTCAGTGAGAAACAGAATTAACATTTCAGTCCAATCTGTCTCTTGTTCAGAACTCCACGCTCAGTTTCTGTTTCTCTCTGCACTGACCCTACCAGACCTGCTTTGTGTCCCCAGCATTCTCTACTTGTATCTATACAATTGTTGTCTCATATTCCTGTTTACCATCACCATGTTTGTTCACATCCTTTAATCTCTGTCATAGAGGCATACAGCAACTCGAACATGCCAGCCAACTTTCCCAAACTAAACAAGTCCTAGGAGCCTTCGTTTACTCCATAACCCTCTCACCGTTTCCTATTCATGTCCCTGTCCAAATGCCTTTTAAATGTTGTCGTTGTATCATTGTGTCTGGCAGCTCGTTCCATACACGACCCTCACTCTGTGTGAAAATGATTTACCTCAGGTCTCTCTGTAATCTTTCCCTCTCACCTGAAACCTCTCTGTCTAGTTTTGAACTCCCACACCCTAAGGGGAAAAAATCATTGCTGCTCATCCTATCCATGTCCCTCATGATTTATAAACCTCGATAAAGGTCACCCTTCAGCCTCCAACACCCCAGTGAAAAACCTGTCCAGTCTCTCCTTGTAACTCAAACCCTCCAGTCTGTGTGATATCCCTGTAGATTGTTTCTGAACCCTCTCCAGTTTAATAATATCCATCCTACAGCAGGGTGACGAGAATCTAACACATTGCTCCAGAAGTGTCCTCACCAACATCCTGTACAACCTCCTGAAACAGTCATGAAGAACATTTCAGTCCGTTGTCATCTGGTGATATTTTCCTCCCAAGATCCTCCATGAAGACACGGTGCCCCCTCAATCCTGGGATTGTAACCCTTCACCTTGGGCAAGCTCAGAGACCTCTCCATTTCAGACTCAGGGGCGTGGGCTCCAGCAGCTTCCTTTCAGCCTCATCGCCCACGTCTTGTTTCCGGCAGATTCCTGTTTCCCGCCCGGTCTTGGCTCACAGCCTTTCTCCCCTCTCTGTGTGTGATTGTGTGAGAGAGAGAAATAGCCCAGAGGCAGCTCCGGCTCCAGATGCCCCACTTCCCAAACCGACTCGATCCTCCATCATGATGCTGCCCCCGCGGGGGGTCGGTTCACACAACCCCCACCCGCCCCTTCCATCCCTTAAATAAATGGGGAAGAGGAGACAGAGAGTGCAGGAAGATCCCAGTCTCTCCCTTCACCCGCCCAAAGCCGCCATTATTGTCAGCAGAGCCGTTCCCGCCATTCACCGCCATCTTAACCGTCACCGCCGACCGCGAGCGCACATTCAAATTTGAATCTAACCGTCGCGCCTGCGCGAGAGCCCGAGCCCGCGCCTGCCCCAAACGGCTGGAGCCGAACCGCCCGCGAGCGCCCCCTCTCGGCCCCGCCCTGCCTGTGAGGAGGGCAGATTGCTTTCCCTCAAGGGCAGCACTGACACGAACGTGGGGGGGAGGGGTTTACAACATTGGGCCACTTTAATCCATTCCAGATTGAGATACTACATTTTAAGTTCGAAAAGGCACCATGATGGTTTGGACCCCATGTCCACCTGAGAATTAAAAACCGAAAGAACTGCAGATGATGGAAATCAGAGACAAAAACAGAAATTGCTGGAAAAGCTCAGTAGGTCTGGCAGCATCTGTGGAGAGAAATCAGAGTTAATGTTTCGGCTCTGGACGAGGAAGGAAATGATCCGCCGGGTTCCTGAGAAATACCTTCGAGCAGTGTGCACTTTTACCACCGAGATCTGTCAAATCCGGGCCTGGTGCTGGGATACCCTGGTGAAGCCTGAGGGCCATCCGGGGAACAGGAGCCTGGCCTTGCTCGGCTTGGTTCTGGATTCCCCTGTCCTGGAGGAAGGGGACATGCCTCATCCTCTTCTCCAGCTGAAAACATTGGGCTCGAAAACCCCAGGCCCATGTGTCCCAATTTGAGCAAGGCGCAGGGACAGGGCACTCGGGGCCCAGGATGACTTGGGGAGGTCCGGGTTTGTCCAGCTCGGCTCACACAGCGGGATCCATTTATTTGTGATAAGAACAGGCAATGAAGGGAGAAAGAGCAGAGACTGGTGACGGGGGTCACTGGGCGGAACATTGGTCTTAGCCTCGAACTCCATCCTTGGGGATGAATTCTCTCTCACGTCCTGGTTGTGAGCCTGGATTTATCGTTGCCTGTCTGTTGTCTGGCCAAGGCTGTGGGCTCAGGGACAGGAGAGCGGGAAAGTGGCTGAAGATGTTCCTGAAGGGACTGGATAAGGTGAGTGGAGCAGATTCACAAGTGGAGTCATGTTCTTTGGGAATAACATCGACTTGAAGCTGCGAGGTTTTTTAGTGTTGGTGTGTATCCATCATGTAATAAGGGAAGATCTGTCTTTGTTGTTTAATCTGTCTGGTATTTCTTCCTGAGTTAAAATGGAACCAGTTGTGAGGTGGAACAACCACCTTGAATTCCTGCCTTTGCTCTTTTTTTTCTCAGAAAAGTGACAGCCTGAGAGAGGCCACTTCTGAGAGGAGACACTTCAAATGGGCTCACCCTGGGCACTGACCACCCTCCCCAGAATGGGGCTTGAACCCACCACCTTCCCACTTCGAGAGGAGAGAGCTTGACCCATGGATGCCCCCTCTCTCACTGCGCCTCACGATGGGCACTTGGAATTCTCCAGCTGTTAACAGGAACAGGATATTCCCAAGGTGCTTTTGCAGTGGGACCCTTTCCCTCAAACCCAAAGCCACCCTGAATCCACCTCTGCTGGTAACAGAAAGCACAGAGTATTCCCGGGAAGTCCCACTTTCCCTGTTTTCAGGTTCCTGGAAAACACGCAAAAATCAGGGGAGAGAAAAGCTGAGCCCTCACAGGAAGTGAGAGTGGGTTCAGCTGCTCCCCTGAGCTCAGTGCAATGAACCTGATCAATATCTGTCCCTGACACTGAAGAGCAACTCGGAAAGGAAATGGTCAGCTCACGCCCACCCTCCTGCTATTTGGATCGTGCTGTGTACAGATAGGGCAGACTGTGGCGCCACCTCAGAGTGATATCAAGCAACATCTGAACCTCCCCCATGGCAGATGAACAATTCAGAGACCTGACAGAGAGTGATCCAGTGGGACAGATGCTGGGCTCAGGGTTGGAGACAGTGTTCCTGTCTGTATTCCCATGTGGAGCTCTCAGATTGCAGAGGGACTGAGCAATCTCAGACTCTGATGAAGGGCTTTTGCCTGGAACATCAATTCTCCTGTTCCTCAGATGCTGCCTGACCGGCTGTGCTTTTCCAGGACTACACTCTCGACTCTGATCTCCAGCATCTGCAGTTCTCACTCTCGCCCAATCTCAGAC
>NW_025204630.1:0-5579 GCF_004010195.1 Chiloscyllium plagiosum | reverse complement strand
AACATGGAAACAGACCCTTCGGTCCAACTCATCCACACCAAGCAGATGTCCTAAATTAATCTAGCCCCACTTGCCACACATCCACATTCGTTCTTCCTATTCACATACCCACCCAGATGCCCTTTAAATGTTGTAATTGTACAAGACTCATCCACTTCCTCTGGCAGCTCAGTCCATACACTCACCACCCTCTGCATGAAAAAGACAATTCCCCATGGATCCCTTTTAAATTTTTCCCCTCTCACCTTAAACCTCTGCCATCTAATTTTGGACACCCCAGCCCAGGGAAAAGACTTTGACTATTCACCCTATCCATGTCCTTCATAATTTTATGAAACTCTATAAAGTCCACCTCAGGCTCTGACACTCCAGGGAAAACAGCCCCCGCATGTTCAGCATCTCCCTGTAGGTCGAACCCTCCAACCCCAGCAACATCCTTGTAAATCTTTTCTGAACATTTTAAAGTTTCACATCATCCTTCCTATAGCAGGGAGACCAGAATTGAATGCAGTATTCCAGTAGTGGCTGAACAGACTGTACAGATACAACGTGATCTCCCAACTCCGATACTCAATGCACTGACCAATAAAGGCAAGCGAATGGCTCAAACTCCGCTTTCTCAGTGAGAACACTGTGTTTAGTTCTGTCTGTCCCTTTGATGAACCTGGTTAACTCTGAGAGGGAAAGTGTTTAAGAGGGACATTGCAATGGCAGCCCTCAAGGAGGGGGCTTCTTAAACATTCATTCATGGGGATGTGGGCATCGCTGGCTGGGATCAGCCCTCCGGGTTCTCAAGTACACCCTCTTCGGGGTCTCCCTCCCCCCGGGTCCCCCTCCTGATCCTCCCTATTTTACATTCCCACCCCCTCCTCCCCCAAAGGCTGAGCTCCCACAGGTGAGTGATGGAGGACATTAAGTCCCTTAAGTGGTGACTGGGATCTTCTCAAGGTCATTCCCGGCTGGGGATGGGGTCCTTGCAGCCATCCTGGTTCCCCATCCCCCTCCCCCTCCTTCCTCTCCAAGGGTACTGAGGCCAATGGGATGCTCCACATGCTGACCACTCAGGGACCAGCTTCCCAATTGGCCTCAGTGCCATTCCCGGGATTTCCCGAGAGATTCCCGTGCCCTGACTCCGAGCAGCAGCAATTCATAACGAGGAAAGGTCTGGTGTAAACGGGGCAATGTCAAAACATCAAATGACTTTCCTTTCAACAACAAGAAGGAAGAGCTACATTTGTGTAGCGCCTGTCCCAGCGGCAGGCTCGGTGACGTGCTTCCCTCCCTCTCTCTCACCTGCTCGGGCTGCTCTGGCTCGGCTCCACATCGGAAGTAGATGACGTGCAGGGCCATGGTCCATGGTGGGCACTGACAGCCTCAGGCTCAGGAAGACGGTGCCGAGTACAGGGGCCAGGCGGCCACCAGCTCCGTCCGCTCCCTTCTCCGAGTCAGGCATGGGGCTGGGGGAGCTCTCCTGGGCTGTGGGAGTGGGGAGGACTGAGTGTCTCACTCCGTCTGGTAGGTGCAGCCGAACAGGGCTGGGGGCTGCCCTCTCACCCCCGTGTATGTGTGTGTGTGAGACTGTGCTGTGATCTCTCACTCACACACACACCCGGACAGACACAGCCTGTGAACTCCTGTAGCTCTCCGGCTCTCAGTCTGTTTCCTAATTCTCAGCTTTTACATCTGCGCCCACAGCCACTCTCGCCAATCACCCATTTCTGCCTTATCTTCCTGGGTTTCAGTTTCCAGTGAGTGGGAGGCAGCCTCCCTTTTCCTTTCGCCTTTCTTTCCTTTCCCAGACACCCCTCTATCTCCAACATGCCCCACTCCGACCTCACCTCCACCCCTGACAATCTGTGGGGTAAATCATCTGCCACTTTCAGACCCAGGCCAGCCAGGCAGCTTTGGGTAAAACCTGTCTCCACATTTTCTCCTGACCGTCCCTGGTTATATGATAGTATAGAAGCCATTCAGCCCATCATACCTGCTATTTTGTAAAATATTTATTTATATTGAAAAAAAATTGAGTTGTTTCTTACAAAACTACAAAATTAATACAAAATAGTTTATCCACTTTACAATATAATAACAGCATCAATATAAAATTAAGAAAACTAACTACTAATCTACTATACAAACTACCAAATCACAAAATAGGATACAGGAAAGAAGACTGTATATAAAAAGAAAACCACAGTATCATACATTACTCACAATAACTCAAAAAAAAGGAAAAAATAATTAAATAAATCACATTCAAAATAAAATTATATTAAGTCATAACAAAACCCATATTTATACGGGATTCCTCCTCCCAGGGGCCACCGAACCAACAAGCACCAGCCCCACTGCTAAACAAAGGGCCTGAACATCTGGCCGATACATCTGCATTGGTGTAGTTCAAAAAGGGCTGCCATGTTCTGTAAAATAATTTAGTTTTTTGGTGCACCATATTCGTAAGGAAGTCAAGGGGAATATATTCCATGACTATCCTATGACAATTCGAAAGTTCTGGAGGACTTTCGGATACCCAATTTACTGAAACGCTTTTCCTAGCACAAAAGGAAAGGACAGTGAACCACTTCTTCCCGGATGCATCGAGAGTGGACTCCCAGATTTTAAATCCAGCATCAGTCAGGCCTGGCTGAAATTCCAACGTTCTCACTATAGGGGTAAAAGGAGAGGTTTTTTGTAAATTATCCTCATCCTGTCATGTCATCCTCCAAGCTTTGATTGTATTTAATACAATTCGATTTTTACAGTAATCTGTAATAACTCTCAACTTATCCATAAATAATAGATTGATGAGGGGGCATTTTGCTTGGGAAGCCTCAATATCCAGCCAGGTAAAAACAATGACTGCAGATGCTGGAAACCAGATTCTGGATCAGTGGTGCTAGAAGAGTGCAGCAGTTTAGGCAGCATCCAAAGTGCAGCGAAATCGACGTTTCGGGCAAAAGCCCTTCATCAGGAATAAATCTTATGGCATGTCCACAAACAGTGAGTGAGAGTACCCACTTCTATTTTACATTTAGGGCATTGGAGATGCTTCTGCTTTGAACTTTGCACATCGGTTTGGTGCCATATGAGCCCTATGAAGTATTTTCTATTGAATAGCCTGAGTTCTATGACATCTTCATGGCATTTTCCCAGATATCCTCCCACATCTCGAAGGAGATTTCTATCCCTAATTCTTGATTCCAGATTTTATATAACCGTTCCATGTCCTTCAATACCATATTACCTTGTGAGTGGTAGAGAGTACTGACCCAGGGCGCATCCATTGGCCGCAGCACTCTCCTTTCCGAATCTGATTTGTATGGATTAATCATCAATGTGGTCTTTTTTTGTCTGAAGTCTTGTACTTGAAAATATTGAAAAAGGTCCTTGCTTCTGACACAACTGTTTGAAGGACATCATAACCTCCCCATCGAACAGATCTCCCAAACAGGAGGTGCCTCTGGACTCCCAGATTTTAAATCCAGCATCAGTCAGGCCTGGCTGAAATTCCAACGTTCTCACTATAGGGGTAAAAGGAGATGTTTTTTGTAAATTATCCTCATCCTGCCATGTCATCCTCCAAGCTTTGATTGTATTTAATACAATTCGATTTTTACAGTAATCTGTAATAACTCTCAACTTATCCATAAATAATAGATTGATGAGGGGGCATTTTGCTTGGGAAGCCTCAATATCCAGCCAGGTAAAAACAATGACTGCAGATGCTGGAAACCAGATTCTGGATCAGTGGTGCTGGAAGAGCACAGCAGTTCAGGCAGCATCCAAAGTGCAGCGAAATCGACGTTTCGGGCAAAAGCCCTTCATCAGGAATAAAGGCAGTGAGCCTGAAGCGTGGAGAGATAAGCTAGAGGAGGGTGGGGGTAGGGAGAAAGTAGCATAGAGTACAATGGGTGAGTGCGGGAGGGGATGAAGGTGATAGGTCAGGCAGGAGAGGGTGGAGTAGACAGGTGGAAAAGGAGCTAAGCAGGTCGGACAAGTCTGGACATGTCCGTACAAGTCATGGGGACAGTGCTTAGCTGGAAGTTTGGAACTCGGGTGAGGTGGGGGAAGGGGAAATGAGGAAACTGTTGAAGTCCACATTGATGCCCTGGGGTTGAAGTGTTCCGAGACGGAAGATGAGGCGTTCTGGTGGTGAGGTAGCGGCGGTGAAGGAGGCCCAGGATCTCCATGTCCTCGGCAGAGTGGGAGGAGGAGTTGAAATGTTGGGCCACGGGGCGGTGTGGTTGATTGGTGCGGGTGTCCCGGAGATGTTCCCTAAAGCGCTCTGC
This sequence comes from Chiloscyllium plagiosum, assembly GCF_004010195.1. Classification (NCBI taxonomy): domain Eukaryota; kingdom Metazoa; phylum Chordata; class Chondrichthyes; order Orectolobiformes; family Hemiscylliidae; genus Chiloscyllium; species Chiloscyllium plagiosum. The sequence continues at coordinate 1,290 of NW_025204630.1, read as the reverse complement.
TAGGAGGCGTCCAGTCTCCCCAATGTAGAGATGACCGCATCGGGAGTAACGGATACATTAAATGATATTAGTGGATGTGCAGGTTAAACATTGATGGATGTGGAAGGCTCCTTTAGGGCCTTGGATAGAGGTGAGGGAGGAGGTGTGGGCACAGGTTTTACAGTTCCTGTGGTGGCAGGGGAAGGTGCCAGGATGGGAGGGTGGGTTGTAGGGGGGCGTGGACCTGACCAGGTAGTCACGGAGGGAACGGTCTTTGCGGAAGGTAGAAAGTGGTGAGGAGGGAAATATATCCCTGGTGGTGGGGTCTTTTTGGAGGTGGCGGAAATGTCGGCGGATGATTTGGTTTATGCGAAGGTTTGTTGGGTGGAAGGTGAGCACCAGGGGCATTCTGTCCATGTTATGGTTGGAGGGGTGGGGTCTGAGGGCGGAGGTGAGGGATGTGGACGAGATGCGTTGGAGGGCATCTTTAAACATGTGGGAAGGGAAATTGTGGTATTGTGGTCTCTAAAGAAGGAGGCCATCTGGTGTGTTCTGTGGTGGAACTGGTCCTCCTGGGAGCATATACGGCAGAGGCGGAGGAATTGGGATTACGGGATGGCATTTTTGCAAGAGATAGGCTGGGAAGAGGTGTAATCCATGTAGCTGTGGGAGTCGGTGAAAAATATGCCTACGCAGAAGAAGTCTGGAGAGGAATGCAGTGGTGTTTGTCGAGGTTCATCCTGAGCAGCACCGTGATGCTGTGCTCAAATCTGCACAGAACCTAACTGCTTTTGTGATTAGATTAGATTACATTACATTTCAGTGCGGAAACAGGCCCTTCGGCCCAACAAGTCCACACCGACCCACCGAAGCGCAACCCACCCATACCCCTACATTTACCCCTTACCTAACACTACAGGCAATTTAGCATGGCCAATTCACCTAACCTGCACATCTTTATGACTGTGGGAGGAAACCAGAGCACGCGGAGGGAACCCACACAGACACGGGGAGAATGTGCAAACTCCACACAGTCAGTCGCCTGAGGCGGGAATTGAACCCGGAATCATCCTGTGCCAGGCGGTTTTCTTTCCCCACTGCAACTTGGCAGCAGCTGCCCTGAGCTGTAGTGCGTCCCTCAGCACGTAGTCCTGGACCTTGGAATGTGCCAGTCTGCAACACTCGGTCAGGGTCAACTCCTTGTTCTGGACCAACAGGTTTCGGGCAGATCAAGGATTGTCTTTCACCGAGCAATATTTTTTTTTTATTTCAAAAATATACTTTATTCATATATATTTAATCTATACAAAT
>NW_025204629.1:6438-9651 GCF_004010195.1 Chiloscyllium plagiosum | reverse complement strand
TTTATGTCTCAGCAGATATGTACTGGTCCTGGAACGTGTTCAGAGGAGGATCACCGGAATGGTTCCAGGAATGAAAAGCTTAACATATGAAGAACGTTTGAGGGCCTGGGTCGATACACGATGGTGTTTAGAAAGATGAGGGGGAATCTAATTCAAACGTACAGAATACTGAATGACCTGGACAGAGTGGAGTTTTGAAAATTGTGTCCATTGGTGGGAAAGACGAGGATCCGAGGCACAGACAAAGACCACAGCGAAGACCTTTTAGAACAGAGTTAACGAGTAACTTCTTCAGCCAGAGCATTGTGAGTCTATGGAATTCACTGCCACAGAAGGCTGTGGAGGCCAGGTCATTGAGTATATTTAAGCCTGCGTAGGATATTTTCTCGATTGTAAAGAGGATCAAGAGTTATGGGGAGAATGGGTTTGAGAAATTTGTCAGTTTTGATTGATATTTGACCAGACTGGATGGGCTGAATGGCCAAGTTTCTACTCCTATGTCTTCACGTCATATGGTCTTTCGTAATAATTGCTCTCCTCAGTCCTCATTGCAGACTTATACTTGCATCTGCTCTTCTCTTATAAAGAGAAACGTTCTAATACAGATGAATTGGCAACATCATGTTCCCTCACTCTCGTCTCAGCTGCCATGTCCCCCAAATCTGAATGTTTTCTATCTCCTCCCCAATGATACAATCACATTGTAATTGAAGTCCAGTAAGTGACATTTCATCACAGTTGATTGGCATTAATAAATCAACAGCATGACCCTTACATGCCCTCTCTGATCTTGGAGTAACAATCTGAATGGCATTTGTCAGGGACAATTCACTGTTAACGTATCCATGCCGTTTGTCTATTATAACCCCATGTTGTCTTAGGCACATTTTCCAGTCAGATTATCGACTAGAAAATTTGTCTTAACGTTTTATTTATATTGTAATAACTGATCACCAGTTGCTGACTGTATGTTTCCAATTATAAACAGAGAAACGCATTTATGTTCTGACAATCCTCTGTCATTACTCCCATACCCAGTTCAGAGTGAATGATAACACACAATCAATTACCATCTCAAACATTCCTTCCCTCAGTCATCCTCTCATGTCCCACTCCGAATGTGTAACTTTTATACGTTATTTTGAAATTTAATAATAACTCTATTGAATTGAAATGGGTCAATTGGAGCTATTTGTTCAGCGACTGTGATTAATGTCAGTTGCTGTGGATCCTAAGTGTGTCACTGGAGTATTTGCCTCTTCTTCACATAAGGACTGGTTCGATGTGATATCCCATAGTATAAGCAGGAATATCACCGACAGCAATAACGGGATCAGCAGCACCAGAGAGGGGGGAAGGAGAGATCAGAATCTGAGAACAATAAACTGGAATGTTCCAACAATGTATCAGAATCTGAGAACATTTGACTGGAACGTTCCAACAATGAACAGGAGTTTATCTGAGGGTCTTTACTACCTTTCTCAGCCTTGGATATTATTAGCAACAAGGATCGAAGATATCCTTTGGATTACTCAAGGTCGTTACTATCCCATCCTCGCTTTAATTGGTGTTCCTAGTAAGTCATTCTCTTTGTCTATTAAACCGGGCAGAACTGCGTTTCTGCTCATGTTAGGTAAATTTTGGAAAAGGATAATCAGTGTCTTCACTTCCAATCAAAAATTCCTTTCGTGATAAATTCTATCAAGCAAATTACTATTTATAAATTGCTCACTGATATACGAGAAACAACCAGGCTGTTCTCAAACTCCATTATCATTCTAGCTCTGCGCAGATCTACATTTCTATAATCTCCCCACTCACCAATCCTGTCAGCACCACCATTGTGATGTCCCGGTCTAATCGTCAGCCTCAGTGCAACTTCTGAATACACCTTTTTATTTGTGTCGCTCTGAAATCTGGATTCATCTGTTTCAAGTACCTTCTAACCACATGTCCTTGTGAAAAGAATTGTACTTGAGATGTTTAACTTGTTCTCTCCACAGAATCTGTCAGACAGGAAGATAGTGTGTGATGCTCAAGTCATTGACTCTTCATGTAGAGGCACAGAATAATAATCTGTTAATGTCTCATGAAGCAAATTGATGGACTTTACAAGAAACCATCATTATTTGTAATAAACAGAAGCCCATCTGCTTGCACTATGTCCTTTAGAGAAGGAAATGGGTTATCCTTCCTTGGTCAGGTCTCCGTGTAACTGTAAACCCACAGCAATGTGGTTTACTCTTTACTGTCCACTGGAACAGCTGAACCAGCCACTCATTTCAAGATAGGGATAACATACTGGTCTGACCTGGGCTTCATATGCCTCGTGAAAAAGAACAAAAGTAAAGATAACTCCCTTCTGCTTACTGTTTCCCATAATCCTGCTGCTCATTTCCATCAGGTCGGCGACTATTCCTTATTTTAGGTGTATTCCATCTCATTGCGTCTGTCCCCGAGAGTGATGTCCATCTCGATAGGCACCTCTGGTGCTTGTTTTATTGACACTGACATACAGATGTAAGGAAGTTGTAAATTTTGTATCAGTGGCAATATATAGAGAATGATGCTTTTAACATCATAAGAAAGAAATGGAGACAGTGAAGTGAGGGAAAGTAATTAATGTGATCAGCCCTGTGAGTGTTGTTGAGGCTATATTTGGGGTATTGTCCACAGATGTTCTCTCCTTTATAAGGAATGATCTCCTTACCACAGAGAGAGTGCAAATGAGTTCCACCAAACTAATCCCTGGGATGATGGTACCATGAGGAGTGAGTGAAGATTAATCGGTCGCACTGTGAGAGAATAAGATGGGATTGCATTAGACCTTCAGGGGGATGGACAATCTCACATGATGTTCTAAACAGACACTGATACGGTGATGCATCCCACGGTTTCTTTATTTACTAAGTTTATGAAATTCTAGATTCGTTTAGTAGCTTTGAGAACATTCCCCCCAACCACCCACACTCCCCATATCAATGAGAGAGCAGGAAATCCAGAATTTGAATAAAAACTCCACATATTAATGCAGTGCATTTGGTGTGTGATCCTGCACCGAAAGTCATGTTATCCACAATCCCAACATCAGCCACAATACATTCAATCTAAAACAGTTAACTATTCCCACCAACTTCTGACCCCCACGGAGAACATGGGTCTGCCTTTTCGGAGATGGAAGATGTCTCCTTGAGACTTGACAGAAAACAGCTC
>NW_025204629.1:1380-3879 GCF_004010195.1 Chiloscyllium plagiosum | reverse complement strand
AAACCCACGCAGACACGGGGAGAATATGCAAACTCCACAGAGACAGTCGCCCGAGGCTGGAATCAAACCTGGGACCCTGGTGCTGTGAGGTAGCAGTGCTAACCACTGAGCTGCCATACCGCCCACTTTGCTCAGATAAGCTACTTGTGATGTGATTTCTCCCAGAATAGTTGGAGTTAACTGAATGCCCTTTGCTTCAGACGTTAGGGAGATTCCAATGAATCTCTCATCAGGGATTCTCCACGACTCATCAAGTAGAGGTGAGTCAGAAATTTACTGTTGTCAGGTGGAACAAAAGAAGACACAGGGATCAATCGGTTGCTGCTTCTCAGGCAGGGAGCATTGTTCTCCCTCTCTGTGTTGAAACAAGCAATCATGTCAACTGAACACCAAACTGGACCGTGTGCGCTCGTCGTGAACATTCTCTGAAATGGATCATAATGGATGATATGCAAGTTCATCATTGCTGTTCTTATACACAGTGTCTTTCATTTGCAAAAGAGAAAATTCCTGTTTTATAATTTGATGATATGTTGGTACGCATATGCCTAATTTTTAAAAATCGTTTGATGCCTTTATAATATCTGTGCTAAAATCAATACATTGTATTCTTAAAATTTTTTCCATAGTTTTTGTCTCCCTGAGAAGAGAAAATATGTATCCAACTGATTTTTCTCAAAATCGTGTATGCTTCAAAATGATTTCTCATCCAAGTCCAAAACTGATAATGTTTCAGAACAAAAGGCCTTCATTCCAGGAAAGTGTAACCAAAACATTGTTGATAAGCTTCTGAAACATGTTTTACGTTAACGGATCAAAACTGCACATGATGTTTCAGATCTGGTCTTAGCTACGCCCTGTACAGATGTAGATTCGGAAAATGTGATGCTGCAAAAGGACAACAGGTCAGGCAGCACACTACGAACAGAAAACTCGACGTTTTGGGCACATTCCTGATGAAGGACTTATACCCGCGACGCCAATTCTCCTGCTCCTCAGATGCTGCCTGATTGGCTGTGCTTTTACAGCCTCACACTGTTCGACTCTGATCTCCAGCATCTGCACTCCTCGCCTTTACTGGTACAGATGCAGTAAAACATTCCTGATTAAACCTGGTACCCTTTGCCAGAAACACAATCATTCCACTTAGCTTCCAAATGACTTACAGCAAGTGCAGAGTAACTACATGTGATTCGTGTACCAGGATCATGAATGCTGTCTGTATCACAGAGTTCTGCAATCTCTCTCCACTTAAATTGTTTATCATTGTTTTATCCTTCCATCTAAAATATCCAACTCACATTAGGTTATATCTTCTGAAGGTTTGCTCACTAACCTCCCTTTGCCTATATCACATTGATGACATACGACCTCCATTTGATGACATACTGGATCACCAGCTTGGTGTTTAAGCTAATTGGTCTTTGATATATTCAGTCCCTTCCTCCAGATCATTGTTACAGATACTGATCGTTGATGATCCCATAGTGATCTCTGAGGCACCCAACCAGTTACAGCTTTGTAATGTGAAAATAAGTATTTATCTCTACTCTCTATTTCCTGTTAGCAACAGCTTCCTCTGTAGCAGCTCAGATGTTTACAGGACGTCCTGTGCAGTAAAATGCACTCAATGAGCTAAAATAATGCGTTCTATTTTCCTCTATAACTCATTAAATAGGCAGAATGGTCTCCTCCAGTCTCATGGTAACGATAATGACTGGCTGAATGAGGTGCCCCCCTATCTCTGTTACAGCTCCGAGGGGTGGATGGAGGGCACAATACATGGGGTAATGGCAGTAGTATATCACTGTAACAGCATCGAGGGTTGATTGAGGAAACAACACATTGGGTAGGGCCAGCAGTATATTTCTGTAACCGCATTGAAGGGTGGCTTGAGGGAACGACATATGGGGTGGGGCAGCAGTATATCTCTGTAACAGCATCAAGCGTAGATTACCAGAACAAGACATGACATAGGGGCAGCAGCACGTCTCTGTAACAGCCTCGAGGGTGGATTGGGGGAACAACACATGGGGTAGGGGCAGCAGTTGGCCATTCTTCGCCACCAGTCAGAATGCTCATGACTGAACCGATTGCGTTTGACGATCCGTCTCCTGCCTGTTCCCAATAAATATTGACTCTCCTGTCCAGCAAAGATCACTCGAGCTCAGCCTTGAATATCTTCAAAATCCGAGTCTTCACTGCTCCCTGAGGATGAGGACCCTACAGATAGTACAACACTAAAGTGAAAGGGGTGACCTTATTTCAGCGTGGACCCTGTTATTTTAAACTGTGTTAACCTAACATGAAATCGCCACCTCTTTTGAAACAGAAGGACAGAATAATTAGGCAGAGACATAAACCAATCAACCCTCTAAACCTGTCCAACAGGACCACTGACTCTTTTCAATCAAATATGCATTAAACTCATTCTCTGCTCGTGTCCCAGGAAGATAATAACTGATAGCATGACACCACACGGGCATTAAAAACGCAGAA
>NW_025204629.1:0-920 GCF_004010195.1 Chiloscyllium plagiosum | reverse complement strand
ATTCCACAGAATCAGTTTGGGTGGATCTTACAAATAGGAATGAGAAGCAAGCATTAGTGTATTAGTGTATTATTTGCTCCCGGGCAAATTCTGTGCATTATATGCTCTGTAAATTAGAGATGCAAATATTGTGGGGTGCTGCAGTATTATTGCATGATCTCAAATTGCATCTAAACTGCGTTAACTAAGTGACTGCTAATGTTGTGAAAAATAAATTCCATAAGCGTGCAACAGGTTGGTTGAAGAGTATGTTGTGACTCAAACAAGAGAGCAGGTTAATTTGGATTTGGCGTTGTGTGGTCAGAAGGACTCATTAATAACTTTGCTCTGAGGACTAGAGACGTTAATATACTGCATTTTACATGGCGCCTGCATACAATCTCGAATGTTTGAACACGAAGTGGTAGACATGCAATGGTTGTTAGAATATTAGAATCATGGAGTCCTGCAGCTTGGCTCCAGGCCCTTTGGACCAAAGTGCTCCGTGCCGACCAAAATGTCCATCCTACTAATTCCACTTCCCTGCCCTTGCCCCTTATCCTTCTAAACCTTCCCTATCCACGTATTTGTCTAAAAGCCTTTGGAATGTTGTTAATGTACGTGCCTCAACCAAACCGCTGTCTGCTCATTCCATATGGGCACCAACCTCTGCGTAAAAAAGTTGGCGCTCAGGATCCTTTTTATTCTGTCACCTCTAACCTGATGTCATCTAGTCTTTGATTCCCAAAATTGGGAAAAAGAATGCGTGCATTCAGCTTATCGACGCATCTCATGATCTTATACATTTCTATGCGATTTCCCCAGTTTCTTCCACTAAAAGGAAAATGCCTGTCCAAACTCTCCCTACAACTCATACCATTGAGTACTGGCAACATCCTTGTAATTTTTTTCTGTCCTCTTTCCAATTTAATCACATCCTT
>NW_025204628.1:7496-9650 GCF_004010195.1 Chiloscyllium plagiosum | reverse complement strand
CCCATTACTGCACTGGGCCAATGGTCCCATTCCAGCACAGGGTCGCTGCACACATTCCTGCACTGAGCCACTGCTCCCATTTCTGCACTGGGCCACTGCTCCCATTTCCGCACTGAGTACTGCACCCATTCATGCACTGGGCTGCTACTCCCATTCTTACACTGAGCAGCTGCTCCCATTACTGCACTAGGCCACTGCTCCCATTTGTGCACTGAGCCGCTGCTCCCATTCCTGCACTGGACCACTGCTCCCATTACTGCACTAGGCCACTGCTCCCATTCCTGCACTGAGCCGCTGCTCCCATTATTACACTGTGATACTGCTCCAATTCCAGCACTGGGCCGCTGCTCCCATTACTGCACTAGGCCAATGCTCCCATTCCTGCACTGAGCCACTGCTCCCATGACTGCACTGGGCCGTTGCTCCCATTCATGCACTGAGCCGCTGCTCCCATTACTGCACTGGGACACTTCTCCCATTACTGCACTGGGCCACTGCTCACATTCCTGCAATGAGCAGCTGCTCCCATTATTGCACTGGGCTGCTGCTCCCATTACTGCACTGGGCCAATGGTCCCATTCCTGCACTGAGCCGCTGCTCCCATTATTGCACTGGGCCGCTGCTCCCATTCCTACACTGAGCCGTTGCTCCCATTCCTGCACTGGGCCACTGCTCCGAGTCCTGCACTGATCCGCTGCTCCCATTCCTGCACTGAGCCGCTGCTCCCATTACGGCACTGGGCCACTGCTCCCATTACTGCAGTGGGACACTGCCCCAATTTCTGCACTGGGCTGTTGCTGCCATTACTGCTCGAGGATACTGCTCGAACTACTACACTGGGCCGCTGCTCCCATTCCTGCACTGGGCCACTGATCCCATTCCTGCACTGTGCTGCTGTCCCCATTCCTGCACTGAGCCGCTGCTCACATTCCGGCACTGGGCCGCCTCTCCCATTCCTGCACTGGGACACTGCTCCCATTACTGCACTGGGCCACTGATCCCATTACTGTACTGGGCCACTGCTCACATTGCTGCACTGTTCCACTGCTCCCATTACTGCACTGAGCCGCTGCCCCCATTCCTCCAGTGGGCCAATGCTCCCATTCCTGCACTGGGCTGCTGCTCCCATTCGTACATTGAGCCGCTGCTCCCAATCCTGCACTGAGCCGCTGCTCCCATTACGGCAATTGGCCGCTGCTCCCATTCCTGCACTGGGCCACTGCTCGCATTCCTGCACTGGGACACTTGTCCCATTTCTGCACTGGGCCATAGCTCCCATTCCTGCACTGAGCCGCTGCTCCCATTACTGCACTGGGCCAATGCTCCCATTACTGCACTGGGCCACTGCTCCCATTCCTGCACTGGGACACTTGTCCCATTTCTGCACTGGGCCACAGCTCCCATTCCTGCACTGGGCCACTGCTCCCATTCCTGCATGGGCCGATGCTCCCATTCCTGCACTGGGCCACTGCTCCCATTCCTGCACTGAGCCGCTGCTCCCATTCCTGCACTGGGCCACTGCTCCTTTCCTGCAATGAGCCGCTTCTCCCAATACTACACTGGGACACTGCTCCCATTACTGCACTGGGCCACTGGGCTACTGCTCCCATTCCTGCACTGAGCCACTGCTCCCATTACGGCAATGGGCCGCTGCTCACTTTACTGCACTGGGCCACTGCTCCCATTCCTGCACTGAGCCGCTGCTCCCATTACTGCACTGGGCCACTGCTCCCCTTCCTGCACTGAGCCGCTGCTCCCATTGCTGCACTGCGCCACAGCTCCCATTACTGCACTGGAACACTTCCCCCATTTCTGCATGGGTCACTCCACCATTACTGCACTGGGACACTTCTCCCATTCCTGCACTGGGCCGCTGCTCCCATTCGTACATTGAGCCGCTGCTCCCATTACTGGACTGGGCCACTGCACCCAATCCTACACAAGGCCACTGCTCCCATTACAGCACTGAGCCGCTGCTCACATTCCTGCACTGGGCCACTGCTCCCATTCCTGCACTGAGCCGCTGCTCCCATTACTGCACTGGGCCACTGCTCCCATTACTGCACTGGGCCACTGCTCCCATTACTGCACTGGGACACTGCTCCCATTTCTGCATGGTCCGCTGCTCCCATTCCTGCACTGGGCCACTGCTCC
>NW_025204628.1:5185-7356 GCF_004010195.1 Chiloscyllium plagiosum | reverse complement strand
AGCCGCTGCTCCCATTATTACACTGGGACACTGCTCCAATTCCAGCACAGGGTCGCTGCTCACATTCCTGCACTGAGCCACTGCTCCCATTTCTGCACTGGGCCACTGCTCCCATTTCCGCACTGAGTACTGCTCCCATTCATGCACTGGGCCACTGCTCCCATTACTGCACTGGGACACTTTTCCCATTCCTGCACTGGGCCACTGCTCCCATTCCTGCAAACAGCAGCTGCTCCCATTATTGCACTGGGCTGCTGCTCCCATTACTGCACTGGGCCACATCTCCCATTCCAGCACTGAGCCGCTGCTCCCATTCCTGCACTGGGCCACTGCTCCCATTCCTGCACTGGGCCACTGCTCCCATTCCTGCACTGGGCCACTGCTCCCATTCCTGCACTGGGCCACTGCTCCCATTCCTGCACTGGGCCACTGCTCCCATTCCTGCACTGGGCCACTGCTCCCATTCCTGCAAACAGCAGCTGCTCCCATTATTGCACTGGGCTGCTGCTCCCATTACTGCACTGGGCCAATGGTCCCATTCCTGCACTGGGCCACTGCTCCCATTCCTTTACTGAGCCGCTGCTCCCATTACTGCACTGGGCCACATCTCCCATTCCAGCACTGAGCCGCTGCTCCCATTCCTGCACTGGGCCACTGCTCCCATTCCTGCACCTTGCCGCTGCTCCCATTATTACACTGGGCCACATCTCCAATTCCAGCACAGGGTCGCTGCTCACATTCCTGCACTGAGCCACTGCTCCCATTTCTGCACTGGGCCACTGCTCCCATTTCTGCACTGAGTACTGCTCACATTCATGCACTGGGCTGCTGCTCCCATTCCTACACTGAGCCGCTTCTCCCATTACTGCACTAGGCCACTGCTCCCATTCCTGCACTGGACCACTGCTCCCATTACTGCACTGGGCCACTGCTCCTATTCCTGCACTGGTCCGCTGGTCCCATTCATGCACTGGGCTGCTGCTCCCATTCCTACACTGAGCTGCAGCTCCCATTACTGCACTAGGCCACTGCTCCCATTCCTGCACTGAGCCGCTGCTCCCATTATTACACTGGGATACTGCTCCAATTCCAGCACAGGGCCGCTGCTCCCATTACTGCACTGGGCCACTGCTCCCATTCCTGCACTGGGCCACAGCTCCCATGACTACACTGGGCCGCTGCTCCCATTCCTGCACTGAGCCGCTGCTCCCATTACTGCACTGGGCCACTACTGCATTCCTGCACCCATTACTGCACTGGGCCACTGCTTCCATTACTGCACTGGGCAACTGCTCCCATTACTGCACTGTGACACTGCTCCCATTTCTGCATCGGCCGCTGCTCCCATTCCTGCACATTCATGCACTGGGCCACTGCTTCCATTACTGCACTGGGCAACTGCTCCCATTACTGCACTGAGACACTGCTCCCATTACTGCACTGGGCCACTGCTCCCTTTCCTGCACTGAGCCACTCCTCCCATTCCTGCACTGGGCCACTGCTCCCATTCCTGCACTAGGCCACTGCTCCCATTACTGCACTGGGCCGCTGCTCCCATTCCTGCACTGGGCCACTGCTCCCATTTCTGCACTGGGCCGCTGCTCCCATTCCTGCACTGGACCACTGCTACCATTACTGCACTGAGCCGCTCCTCCCATTCCTGCACTGGGCCACTGCTCCCATTCCTGCACTGGGCCACTGCCGCCATTACTGCTCGAGGATACTGCTCCAACTACTACACTGGGCCGCTGCTCCCATTCCTGCACTGGGCCACTGCTCCAATTAGTACACAGGGCCGCTGCCCGAATGCCTGCACTGGACCGCTCCTGCCATTACTGCACTGGGACACTGCTGCCATTACTACACTGGGCCGCTGCCACATTCCTGCACTGGGCCGCTGATCCCATTCCGGCAGTGGGTAGCCTCTCACATTCCTGCACTGAGACACTGCTCCCATTACTGCACTGGGCCACTGCTCCCATTCCTGCACTGAGCCGCTGCTCCCATTACTGCACTGGGACACTTCTCCCATTCCGGCACTGGGCAATCGCTCCCATTCCTGCACTGGGCTGCTGCTCCAATTCGTACATGGAGCCGCTGCTCCCATTACTGCACTGGGCCACTGCACCCAATCCTACACAAGGCCACTGCTCCCATTACTGCACTGGGCC
>NW_025204628.1:0-4139 GCF_004010195.1 Chiloscyllium plagiosum | reverse complement strand
ATTCCTGCACTGGGCCCCTGCTCCCATTACTGCACTGGGCCGCTGCTCCCATTTCTGCACTGGGCCACTGCTCCCATTACTGCATTGAGCCGCTGCCCCCATTCCTCCACTGGGCCAATGCGCCCATTCCTGCACTGAGCCGCTGCTCCCATTACTGCATTGGGCCACTGCTCCCATTACGGCAATGGGCCGCTGCTCCCATTCCTGCACTGGGCCACTGCTCCCATTCCTGCACTGGGCCGCTGCTCCCATTACTGCACTGGGCCACTGCTCCCATTACGGCAATGGGCCGCTGCTCCCATTACTGCACTGGGCCACTGCTCCCATTTCTGCACTGGGCCACTGCTCCCATTCCTGCATGGGCCACTGCTCCCATTCCTGCACTGGGCCATTGCTCCCATTCCTGCACTGAGACGCTGCTCCCATTACTGCACTGGGCCACTGCTCCCATTCCTGCACTGAGCCGCTTCTCCCAATACTACACTGGGACACTGCTCCCATTCCTGCATGGGCTGCTGCTCCCATTCCTGCACTGGGCCATTGCTCCCATTCCTGCTCTGAGCCGCTGCTCCCATTACTGCACTGGGACACTGCTCCCATTACTGCACTGGGCTGCTGCTCCCATTACTGCACTGGGACACTGCTCCCATTCCTGCATGGGCTGCTGCTCCCATTCCTGCACTGGGCCATTGCTCCCATTCCTGCAATGAGCCGCTTCTCCCAATACTACACTGGGACACTTCTCCCATTACTGCACTGGGCCACTGCTCCCAATCCTGCACTGAGCCGCTTCTCCCAATACTACACTGGGACACTGCTCCCATTACTGCACTGGGCCACTGCTCCCAATCCTGCACTGAGCCACTGCTCCCATGACTGCACTGGGCCGCTGCTCCCATTCGTACATTGAGCCGCTGCTCCCATTACTGCACTGGGCCACTGCTCCCATTCCTGCACTGGGCCACTGCTCCCATGACTGCACTGGGCCGCTGCTCCCATTCCTGCACTGAGCTGCTGCACCCATTACTGCACTGGGTCACTGCTCCCTTTCCTGCACTGAGCCGCTGCTCCAATTCCTGCATGGGCCACTGCTCCCATTCTTGCATAGGGCCGCTGCTCCCATTACGGCAATGGGCCACTGCTCGCATTACTGCACTGGGCCACTGCTCCCATTCTTGCACTGGGTCACTGCTCCCATTCCTGCACTGAGCAGCTGCTCTCATTTTGCACTGGGCCACTGCTCCCATTCCTGCACTGGGCCGTTGCCGCCATTACTGCTCGAGGATACTGCTCCAACTACTACACTGGGCCGCTGCTCCCATTCCTGCACTGGGCCACTGCTCCAATTAGTGCACAGGGCCGCTGCCCGAATGCCTGCACTGGACTGCTCCACTGGGCCACTGCTCCCATTCCTGCACTGGGCCACTGATCCTATTCCTGCACTGTGCTGCTGTCCCCATTCCTGCACTGAGCCGCTGCTCCCATTACTGCACTGGGCCACTGCTCCCATTCCTGCACTGGGCCACTGCTCCCATTCCTGCACTGGGCCACTGCTCCCATTCCTGCACTGAGCCGCTTCTCCCAATACTACACTGGGACACTGCTCCCATTCCTGAATGGGCCGCTGCTCCCATTCCTGCACTGAGCCGCTGCTCCCATTACTGCACTGGGCCACTGCTTCCATTACTGCACTGGGACACTGCTCCCATTTCTGCATGGGCCGCTGCTCCCATTCCTGCACTGAGCCGTTGCTCCCATTCCTGCACTGAGCCACTGCACCCATTCCTGCAATGAGCCTCTTCTCCCAGTGCTATACTGGGACACTGCTCCCATTACTGCACTGGGCCACTGCTCCCATTCCTGCACTGATCCGCTGCTCCCATTCCTGCACAGGGCCACTGCACTCATTCCTGCACTGAGCCGCTGCTCCCATGACGGCACTGGGCCACTGCTCCCATTACTGCAGTGGGACACTGCCCCAATTTCTGCACTGCGCTGTTGCTGCCATTACTGCTCGAGGATACTGCTCGAACTACTACACTGGGAAGCTGCTCCCATTCCTGCACTGGGCCACTGATCCTATTCCTGCACTGTGCTGCTGTCCCCATTCCTGCACTGAGCCGCTGCTCCCATTCCGGCACTGGGCCGCCTCTCCCATTCCTGCACTGGGACACTGCTCCCATTACTGCACTGGGCCACTGCTCCCATTCCTGCACTGGGCCACTGCTCCCATGACTGCACTGGGCCGCTGCTCCCATTCCTGCACTGAGCTGCTGCACCCATTTCTGCACTGGCCACTGCTCCCAATCCTGCACTGAGCCACTGCTCCCATGACTGCACTGGGCCGCTGCTCCCATTCGTACATTGAGCCGCTGCTCCCATTACTGCACTGGGCCACTGCTCCCATTCCTGCACTGGGCCACTGCTCCCATGACTGCACTGGGCCGCTGCTCCCATTCCTGCACTGAGCTGCTGCACCCATTTCTGCACTGGGCCACTGCTCCCATTCCTGCACTGAGCCGCTGCTCCCATTCCTGCATGGGCCACTGCTCCCATTCTTGCACAGGGCCGCTGCTCCCATTACGGCAATGGGCCACTGCTCGCATTACTGCACTGGGCCACTGCTCCCATTCTTGCACTGGGTCACTGCTCCCATTCCTGCACTGAGCAGCTGCTCTCATTTTGCACAAGGCCACTGCTCCCATTCCTGCACTGGGCCGTTGCCGCCATTACTGCTCGAGGATACTGCTCCAACTACTACACTGGGCCGCTGCTCCCATTCCTGCACTGGGCCACTGCTCCAATTAGTGCACAGGGCCGCTGCCCGAATGCCTGCACTGGTCCGCTCCTGCCATTACTGCACTGGGCCACTGCTGCCATGACTACACTGGGCCGCTGCCACATTCCTGCACTGGGCCGCTGATCCCATTCCTGCACTGTGCTGCCATCCCCATTCCTGCACTGAGCCGCTGCTCCCATTCCGGCAGTGGGTAGCCTCTCACATTCCTGCACTGAGACACTGCTCCCATTACTGCACTGAGCCGCTGCTCCCCTTTACTGCACTGGGCCACTGCTCCCATTACTGCACTGGAACACTTTTCCCATTCCTGCACTGGGCAATCGCTCCCATTCCTGCACTGGGCTGCTGCTCCCATTCGTACATTGAGCCGCTGCTCCCATTACTGCACTGGGCCATTGCACCCAATCCTACACAAGGCCACTGCTCCCATTCCTGCACTGAGCCGCTGCTCCCATTCCTGCACTGGGCCACTGCTCCCATTCCTGCATTGAGCCGCTGCTCCCATTACTGCACTGGGCCACTGCTCCCATTACTGCACTGGGACACTGCTCCCAATTCTGCATGGGCCGCTGCTCCCATTCCTGCATTGAGCCGCTGCTCCCATTCCTGCACTGGGCCACTGCTCCCATTCCTGCAATGTGCCTCTTCTCCCAGTGCTACACTGGGACACGGCTCCCATTACTGCACTGGGCCACTGCTCACATTCCTGCACTGGGACACTTGTCCCATTCCTGCACTGGGCCATTGCTCCCATTCCTGCTCTGAGCTGCTGCTCCCATTACTGCACTAGGCCACTGCTCCCATTATTGCACTGGGCCAATGGTCCCATTCATGCACTGAGCCGCTGTTCCCATTATTGCACTGGGCCGCTGGTCCCATTCCTACACTGAGCCGCTGCTCCCATTCCTGCACTGGGCCACTGCTCCGAGTCCTGCACTGATCCGCTGCTCCCATTCCTGCACTGGGCCACTGCACCCATTCCTGCACTGAGCCGCTGCTCCCATTATGACACTGGGCCACTGCTCCCATTACTGCAGTGGGACACTGCCCCAATTTCTGCACTGGGCTGTTGCTGCCATTACTGCTCGAGGATACTGCTCGAACTACTACACTGGGCCGCTGCTCCCATTCCTGCACTGGGCCACTGATCCCATTCCTGCACTGTGCTGCTGACCCCATTCCTGCACTGAGCCGCTGCTCCCATTCCGGCACTGGGCCGCCTCTCCCAATCCTGCACTGGGACACTGCTCCCATTACTGCACTGGGCCACTGCTCCCATTCCTGCACTGGGCCACTGCTCCCATGTCTGCACTGGGCCACTGCTCCCATTACTGCACTG
>NW_025204627.1:7336-9649 GCF_004010195.1 Chiloscyllium plagiosum | reverse complement strand
GTTGACGAATCTCTGAGAAAAAATCCTCTTGATACATAGTCTGGAATGGGTGCCCTGTCAATCTGAGACTAACTTTTCTGATCTTAGATTCTGTACTGATGGGAGATGTCCTCATAATGTTTACCCGAATGCTTCTTCAGAATTGCATCGATTCAAATGAAATCATCAGTTATTCGTTGAAACTCCACTGACTACTCTCCCAATCTGTTTAACTTTTTACAATTAGATAAGTCCTCTGTAGCTTGGATCATCCTGGTAAACCGTCTCTGAACTAGAATGAACGGATACATTTCTTTATTCCAAGGTTAACAGACGTTGTCGCGTTCTGCAAGTGATTAGATTAAGCTTTAGGCTCAACACACTTGAGTCTAACATAGTAGTTGTGATACAAAACAAGGAAATTGGCATAATTGGAAACCTATCTCGATATTATAGAAAATAATTCATATTTGATCTACTACTACAATACAGCAGCAGGTACCTACGCAAAGACAAATTCAGAATAACCGAATTGTTTGAAAGGAATAGTCAGAAGAATGAATTTTTCAGTGGTAAAATACTTCGAGGTTGTTGTATCTGCTGAGAGTGACAGCAGGAGAGAGAAAGGTGTATGCACAACGCCAACTTTAACAATCGAACGACGGGAAGTAAAAATCAAAATATGCATCTACGTTAGCCTGAACCTAGTCACTTATGCTTCACTCAAGACCTTCAACCTCAACGTCAAACAACCAAAAAAAATCCATAAACCTATTTTGAACACACCACTACTATGTTCTAATCTGCACCTACATGGATCCTTCATGCATACAAACAATTTTAGGCCCCCATCCCCTGCTTCGCACAGCGAAGGCAATTTGAGATTAACATTCCAATTTACTCTCAATGCTGGATGCTTTCATTTGAGCCAACTTGATAAGTTTCCTAATCGAGACAATAGTTTGGTATAAATTTCATTTCACCTGTGGAATATTCTAAACGTAAATTGGAGGATAAAGTCCTTTGTTCAAACAGAGGAGTTTAGAACTATAGGACCACGCTGTTCAGCCATTGCATGAGATAATGACATTATACACGTCAGAAATGTAATAACTGTTCGTAGACTGATTCAACACAAGATGAACGTTGACACACAGTGATAAATCTGTCTGGAATAAACTGTTAAGAAACAAAGGCAAGTTGTTACTTAACGACTCAAGCAGGTACCCATGCGTTTTTGAGATTATAGAAACAAACCTGCACTGACTCTTGCTTGATAAATAGGATGTCTTAACGCCACAGGACAATTGATTTCACTGCAGAAGATTTTACGGAATTAACAACAGGCAATCTATGTCTTTCGACTCTATTGTAAACACGAAATCTTAACAAGATGGAGAACGTTTGATCGGAAGACAAAGTGCAGACTTGCAATAAGTTGGCTGAAAGGACCTTAACCAATAATCATCAACCTTGAATACCTTGGAAAATAATGACAAGTTTGGCAATCATCAACGTATCCCTTCAGAGGCTGAAGGACAATATAGTTATAATAACGCAAAAGTGAGCAGTAAACTTTCGAAGAATAATCCTGTAGAATGACCGAACACTGGAACTATCTGCAACAACACCACTGTAGGTTGAAGTCCTGGTCAGATTATGACATTAATATGGTGAAAGCTAAATTGTTTCCCTTCTTTATAAATGGCGACCCGAGGGACTTAACATTTTGTTCCTTACTTGGTCATACCGTGTACATCCATCTTACCTTAAGAAAGTACCCTGATCCATTATGTTTCAATCCAAACTTCATAACTCTCACTTGCTTTCATTAATATCTATATCAAATATCTAGATCGCTTGTGCCCATTCACTATGTTTACTCCTGTGTTAAGTGTATGAATTATTTTAAACTGCCCATGGGGTTGTGTAACTTTCTGTCATCGGTAAATTTAGATATGAACCTGTCTACTTCATTGTACGTGCCGTAATTAACCGATTGGCGCAAATAAGCCCAGATTGCAGATCTGTGCCATTATTGGTCACCGCCTGCTAACTTGAGGCTTGCTCATTAGCCTGAAACAATCATTTATCGATGTCCATTGGAAATGTATCTTTACTTCTGTGAGTTTCTACCTTAGTTAAAAATCTCTGTATGTTAATTTATTGAATCTGTACTGAAAGTACTTATAAGCAACATCCATAAACATTCCACACCTCAATTTTCCACCTGGTTCCAAGGACTCTTCCCGCAAGAAATCGATGAAATTCAGCACTTCCGCTATCTCCGTCACTGATCATCACGTGCAACGAGTGGGAATGTTTACGAGGATT
>NW_025204627.1:0-3812 GCF_004010195.1 Chiloscyllium plagiosum | reverse complement strand
CCCCATTCCTGAAGAAGGGCTTATGCCTGAAACGTCGATTCTCCTGTTCCCTGGATGCTGCCTGACCTGCTGCGCTTTTCCAGCAACACATTTCCAGCTAATGTGCTTGGATAACATTACATGTTCAAAGACTGAACGTACTATATAACTATGTTGTTGTAGCGGAGTGGTAAAGCTCAGAGACATCAATAGCTGAAAAGCCTCCTCAGGATTATATTATACTTTGACTTTACGATTGAATATTCCATAGGAAGTTTCGTTCCAAACGTGCTGAGAGGGCGGCTCGGTGGCACAGTGGTTAGCACTGCTGCCTCACAGCGCCAGAGACCCGGTTTCAATTCCTGCCTCAGGCGACTGACTGTGTGGAGTTTGCACGTTCTCCCCGTGTCTGTGTGGGTTTCCTTCGGGTGCTCCGGTTTCCTCCCACAGTCCAAAGATGTGCAGATCAGGTGAATTGGTCATGCGAAATTGTCCGTAGTGTTAGATATGGAGTAAATGTAGAGGTATGGGTGGGTTGCTCTTAAGAGGGTCGGTGTGGACTTGTTGGGCCGAAGGGCCTGTTTCCACACTGTAATCGAATCTAATCTAAAAACGTCGAAGTAACTAATCACAGTTGTTAATTGACTCACAGTTGCTAAAAGGAACACATACTGGGATCCATTTGATTTTCACAGTAAACATTTATTGCATGTTGTTTCCTCCCTTGGTACGTCACTTTTATTTCTGTCTCTGTTGTATGTTTGAACACGGACTCGCATTTCACGTAGCAAACACCATCGAGTCAGTTATCATGGATACTGGGCGTAGCATTCAATATTTGTCTTCAGCTCCAGCTGCTTAATCTCTCCGCACAGTCAACGTCAGAATTATTTTCTCCTCACGTTTAAATCCAGCTTTCCTAATTTTCTAAAATGTCCTGGTCCTGGACCAGCATTATGAATTTCGACGAAATGCACATTTAACAAGTGAGAACAGCTGTTCGCGGTGTAGGCCGTTGTGCCTGCTCTCCAATTCCCTACGATTTCGGTCAAAATAGCATACCTCAGATTCACGTCCTTGTCTTTGACCATGATCGAACAATCCCCTCCTGATTAACAATTTACAAAGCAGCCTCCAATATACGAAATGGGACAGACCCCACAGCTGTCTTTAGCAAGGTGTTGCAAAGAGGCACAACACGCAATAACTCTGTTTTCTTGCCCTGATTTCCAAAGTTGTAACTTTGAATATTCGTACGTTTTCTGCGATAAAACAGTGCCACGTTTTCTTAGCAAAGAGGCTTCTTCAAATCGATAGATTGCATTCGATCATGGTAGTTTTATGATGGCTATTTATCGGATGTATGGAATATTCAATCGTAAAGTCAAAGTATAATATAATCCTGAGGAGGCTTTTCAGCTATTGCGTCTGTACTGCGAACAATGCGATAAGGCATAACCTAATCCACATTTACGACATTTCAAGACTTATGTATGTGTGTCTGTGCGCGCACACACACACTTGTATATGTTATATATATATGTATATATATATATACACACACACATATATATACACAGTTCTTCCAATCCAATCCAATGCATTTTATAATTAGATACATACATATATATATTGATTATTCAACTAAATGTGGGAGGATTGTAAATTGCTTTCTATAAATTTTGCACACTCCTGTCAAGATCTAATGCAACCGAATAAGATATTCCCTCAACATTCTCTGCTCCAAATAAATAGCCAAACTTCTTTTCAGTGCTGAACATGCTCTAACTTCGGCAACGTCATGGTGAGTGTCCTTGGCAACCCATGAAGTGCAATCACATCTGTCCCGAAGGCCTTAAGATATAGGGACAGGAACGATATTGTTTGGTCCATCGAGTGTTCTCCACCATTAAATCCACGCTGAAAGATATTTCAAACCCATTTTCTGGCGACTCCCTGGAACCATTGATCCATTTGGCAATCACGAAATCTGTTTTTGCTTTAATTTTTCTTAATGACCTGGTCTCCACAGACTTCTGTGGCTTTGAACTCGATTGATTCACCAGTTTATGGCGACAGATGTTTCTTCTTATCACTGTTCAAAAGGGCATTCCTTTACTCTTAGCCTGTGCTCTCGTGTCCTTATTTCTGTGTCAATGGGAACATCTTCCCAATGTCAACTCTGACCACATCGTTCTGTATTCTGTAAGTTTCAATCAGATTCCCCCTCATCCTTCTAAGACCATCAACATCAATAGCAGAGTCCTCAAATGTTCCTCATATATTAAGCCTTTAACTCCTGAGATCATTCTTGTGAAGCTCGACTGGAGCAGATCTGGAACAAATCCATCTATCCTGAGTGTAGGGCTCAAGGTTATTCACAATATCTAAATGTGGATCGTCCATTGCCTTGGAGAAAGTGACGACTGCAGATGCTTGAGGTCAGAGCTGAAAAATGTGTTGCTGGAAAAGCGCAGCAGGTCAGGCAGCATTAAAGGAGCAGGAGAATCGACGTTTCGAACATAAGCCCTTCTTCAGGAATGAGGAGGGTGTGCCAAGTAGGCTAAGATAAAAGGTAGGGAGGAGGGACTTGGGGGAGGGGCGTTGGGAATGGGATAGGTGGAAGGAGGTTAAGGTGAGAGTGATAGGCCGGAGAGGGGGTGGGGGCGGAGAGGTCAGGAAGAAGATTGCAGGTCAAGAAGGCGGTGCTGAGTCCGAGGGTTGGGACTGAGATAAGGTGGGAGGAGGGGAAATGAGAAAGCCTGAGAAATCTGCATTGCCTTGTAAAGTCTGAGCAACATATCTTTTTTTCCATCTTTTCGAGACAAATGGCAACATGGTATTTGCCCTCCTAACTATCGACTCCAACTTCAAGTTCAATTTAAGAGCAACCTGGACAAGGTTCCAATCCCATTTGCACGCCAGATTTCTGAATTCTTTTCCCCATTTAGAAAATAGTATGTGTCCCTATTCTTCCTATCAAAGTGCATAACATCACATTTCGAAACATTGCATTTCATCTGTGAATGACTTGCATACTCTCCTAACCTATCTATATCTTTTTGCAGTCTTTCTCCAAATCAACACAATCTTTCCATCCACCTCCCTTTGCTTCAGCTGCGAACATGGCAAGAATACTCTCAGTTTCTTCATCTAGATCATGAATGGATGAAGCGAAAAATTTTGGATTCAAAACTGTTTCTTCTTTAACACCACTAATCAACACTCCCATCCTGAGAAGGACACTTTTTATCCCCCTTCTGCCTTCTGCAGATAGCCAATCTTCTATCCATACCAGTACGTTGTTCCTTTCACCATGGGCCTTGATCCATCTCCGCAGCCTCTCGCACCACCCCTTATCAAAGGCCTACTGGAAGTCGAGACTGATAACGTCCGTTGACTATCCTTGCTTTAAGCTGCTCGTTAACGTCTCAAAGAACTCTAACAGTTTTGTCAGGCATGACTTCCACTTGATTAAACGATGATAACTTTGTCTCATTGTACCACATATTTACAAATATTCGGATATCTAATCTTTCCAAATAGAATGCAAAATTCTACCACCAATTTAGGTCAGGATAATCGGCATGTAAATTTCCATTCCCCCCTCCCCTGTTTCCTACTTAAACCTGGGGATACTTTAGCGATTCTACAGTCTTCTGCGACGCTGCCTCACTCTAGTGATACGTGAAAAATCACGATTAAAACATTCATTTTCTCGTCATACACTGCTTCAGAGCTCGAACCTATAGCATATTGGGTTGATGTGAATTGTTTAATAGTGTGGTGATCAGAACTTCGCACTTCTCTGACGAAAAAAGTACAGTCTTCTT
>NW_025204626.1:0-9649 GCF_004010195.1 Chiloscyllium plagiosum | reverse complement strand
CCGGAGCATCAGAGGCTGAGGGGTGACGTTTGTAGATGTTTATAAAATTATGAGGGGCATGGGTAGGATAAATAGACAAAGTCTCTTTCCCTGAGGTGAGGGGAGTCCAGACCTAGAGGGCATAGGTTTAGGGTGAGAGGGAAAAGATATAAAAGAGACCTAAGGGGCAAGTCTTTCACGCAGAGGGTGGTACGTGTATGGAATGAGCTGCCAGAGGAAGTGGGGGAGGCTGGTACAATTGCAACATTTAAAAGGCATCTGAATAGGTATATGAATAGGAAGGGTTTAGAGGAATATGGGCCAAGTGTTGGCAAATAGGACCAGATTGGGTTAGGATATCTGGTCGGACCGAAGGGTCTGCTGTACATCTCTCTGACTCTATAACTGCTTTCCGAAATGGGGAAAGGCTTCAGGAATCTGAAGCACAAAGTTGGGAGTCCTAGTTCAGGATTCTCCAAGGTTAACAAGCAGGATCAGTTTGCTTTTCCCTTCCTAAGTGCCACCTTCGCATTAACCCCAAGAGGTCTAGAATATAAGGACAGAGATGTTCTACTGAGGCTGTGTAAGGCTGTGGTCAGACCGCACTTGGAATATTTGTGAGCAGCATTGGAGGGGGCCCCATATGTGGCTTGCTGGCATTGGTGGGATATGGTCCAGAGGAGGACTACACAAATGATTCTGGGGGTGAAGGCCCTGTCATATCAGGAGCAGTCAAGGACCCTTGGCTCTGTGCTCTGAGTTTAGAGAGGGAGGATGCTGAGAGGCCTGGATAGAGTGAGCGTAGAGAAAATGTTTCCACTAATAGAGATAAGGCTAATAGAGAGGCTGAGTGGAGGGAGGAGGACTGAGATGAGGAGGAATGTCTTCAGCCTGGGGGGGGGGTCAATCTCAGGGGGCTATTGAGGCCGAGTCAGTGATTTAAGACAGATTCTTAGTTGTCACGGGGATTGAAGGCCATGGGGTGAAGGCAGGAGAAAGGTTTCTCAACCCCAATCAGCCATGATTGAACGTTGGACCAGACTCGATGGGCTGAATGGCCTAGTTCTGGGCCAATAGACAGTGACAATACACCAAACTGGGATTAGAGAGAGACGTTTCATTGAATTCAAATACTTTAAGGAAGCTTGTGTTTTTTTCTTTGCAGAACTATTGTCTTGGTTCAGCGTCTGCTCTTGGCTACAAGACTTTGAAAGGACGTGATTGCTTCAGATTATCAATCAGCACTGAGTTTGTGAAAAGAACTGGCCGAGTGTAATGAGGAGAGAGAGTGATGGTCGAGGAACATGAATTGAGACTGAGGGGTCTATTGGTTGAGTTCCGGGGCGGCTGATAGTCATAGAGATGTACAGCATGGGAACAGACCCTTCAGGATGTTCAGAAAGAACGTGAGGTGCGCTGTTCCTCAGAGCTGTTGTCATGCTGCCCAAGTTAATCACCAGCTTCTGTCAAGGTGGCGTGATTCTGCATTTGGAATAAGTCACTGAGACAAGAATCCTCACCAGGATGGAGTTCAATCTACAACACAGTGTTTTACTGGGACACGTCGAACAGAGCAAGCTCAACCAGCCACAATTCTGTTTGACAAGTTGGTGGACAGCTGCCTCACAAAGTAGTCAAACACTAGCCTGACACCCTCATCAAATCAAACCTTGCAGACGATGTCCCAGAAATCACAAACAAAAGCAGAAATTGCTGGAAGAGCTCAGCAGGTTTGGCAGCATTTGTGGAGAGAAATCTGAGATAATGGTTTAGGTCCAGTGATCCTTCGAACTCAATGGGTGGCTTGAGAAACCACCACCACCACCATCCCTGGATATGTCCTGACCCAGTGGCAGGACAGACCCAGCACAGGTGGAGGCACAGTGCACTATAGTCGGCAAAAGGGTTGCCCAGAGAGACCTTAATGTTATCTCTGGACCTCATGAAGTCTCATGACATCAGGTCACACGTTAGCTCGGAAAGCACTTGCTGATTACCATATCCTACCCTCGCCAAACTCTGTTCACCATCTAGAAGACACAAGACTGCCCGTTTGCCTGGATGGGCGCAGCTCCAATAACACTCCAGGACAAAGCAGCCCCCACTCAATTGGCACCACATTCACAAGTATTCACCCCCTCCACCACCGACGCTCAGTAGCAGCAGTGTGTACCATCTCCAAGATGCTCTGCTGAAATTCACCAAAGATCCTTAGGCAGCACCTTCCAAACCCACAATTACTCCCCACCAGAAGGATAAAGGTAGCAGAATCATGGGAACACCACCACCTGCATGCTCCCCTCCAAGTCACTCACCATCCTGAAATATATCACCATTCTTTCAGCGTCCCTGGGTCAAAATCCTGGAATTCCCTCCCTAATGGTATTGTGGGTCAACCCACAGCACATGGACTGCAGCAGTTCAATTAGCCAGCTCACCCCCACCTTCTCAGGGGGCAACTTGGAGTGGGCAGTAAAGCACTCCCCCCCCCCCACCCCCCATCCCATCAAAGAATCGTACAACGTTTTCTTTCAGAATAGAATTTCTACTTGCACAAACACTTTGAAGCAGCTGGGAGTGTGAGCAACCATTTTCATACCTTCACATTATTCATGTTCATTATGTTCCCGCAGTCATCCATATACTGCTTCAGGTCTCTGTCCTGGAACAGAGTTAACAGTGAATATTAGAGCAGACAATTCTCAGAGCCAAATCATCGCGCGTGTCTGTCTGTGAGTGTGCGCGCATGTGTATGTGTGTGTGTGTGTATGTATCTGTCTGTGAGTGTGCACGCATGTGTATGTATGTATCTGTCTGTGAGTGTGCACGCATGTGTACGTGTGTGTGTCTGTCTGTGTGCGCACGCATGTGTCTGTGTGTGTGTGTGCGCATGTGTATGTGTGTGTGTATGTATCTGTGAGTGTGCGCGCATGTGTACGTGTGTGTGTCTGTCTGTGTGTGCGCGCATGTGTCTGTGTGTGTGTGCGCGCATGTGTCTGTGTGTGTGTGTCTGTATGTACGCGTGTCTGTGTGCACGTGTGTGTGAGCACGTGCGTGTGTGTACAGTGGGTACGTGAGGATGTGATGGAGAGTGCAGTTGGGAGAGGTTGAATCAAGTGGTGTCGAGGAGCTGGATGAACTTTTGAGGTAAAGTGTGTTAAAGTTCAGCAGGTTAGCAGCAATTCCTAGAATTCCAGGATTCTGCAGCTGTCCCAGTGGGCCAGATGCTAGTGAATGTAACCCCACTTTTGAAGGGAGTTTGAAGGTAGAAACAGGGGGCTACAGGCCAGCTATCCTGGCATTAGACACTGAGGAGAAAATACAGCAATTTATTAGTGAGGAAATCATAGCAAAGCTTTTGAAATAGATGGCAGAGAGTCAACACAGCTTTACAACAGGAAACTGGCTAAAATAGTGTTTTTAAAGATGTAAAAAGCTGGGTAGATAAATGGGAACCAGTGGATATAATATACTTAGATATTCAAAAAACAGTCACTCGGGCAACTCAAACGTCTTTTTGTTGGGAAGGTTAAGGCTTAATGATGAATCGATGGAGGATTAGAAAACAAAAAATTCAGATTGTTAGAACATCACAGCTACAGCAACTCACCAAAGATCCTCAGACAGCACCTCCCTAACCCATGACCCACTTCCATTTAGAAAGCCATGGACAGCAGATCCATGTGAACATGAATATCTGCAAGTTCCCCACCCCCCCCCAGGGCACTCACCATTCTAACTTGGAAAAGTATTGCCATTCACAGTCGTTGGGTCAGGATGTTTGGTGAATGTCTGCAGCCAGTGAATTTCTACATTAATGACCTGGACCTAGGGTAACAGGATGTGATTTCAAAAGTGAGAAGGTGAAATGAAAAGAATAGTGAGGGACATGACAAGAGCATGGACAGCAGAAGCAGCAGGTCAGGAGCGAGAATGGGAAGGATGCCGAATGAACTGGCTGACTCTCCCACAGAGTGATCCCGGGCTCCCTGCAGGTCTCAGGGATACTGTGTGGAAGCACTGTCCTGGCCAAAATTGTGCCAACCCTTATCAAACTGTGTCAGACCCCAGCCCCTACTAGCTGCCCTACTGATCAGACGGACAGACAGTATCTGGAACCAGGAACGATGTCCATTTGAGGGCAGGATCACGGAATCACTGTTCCACACCGAGATCTGTTCTTGTCTAGTGGGTCAGAGTGGATCACACAGTCAGTGGCCACAAGAGAGATCTGTTGATACAGAATGGGTCGCAGAGACACTGTTCCTGACAGAGATCTGTTGGTGCAACGTGGACCAGAGTGGATCAGTATGTCACTGTCCCTGATGAAAATCTGTTGGTGTAGAGGGGATCAGAGTGGATCACTGCCTCCCTTCCCTGATGGTAATCTGTTGGTGCTGAGGGGACTAGAGCAGATCACCTTCTCATTGTCACTGTCCCTTTTAGAAATCTGTTGGTACAGGGTGGATCAGTATGTTATTGTCCCTGATGGAGATCTGTTGGTGTGGAAGGGATCAGCGTGAATCACTGTCCACTGTCCCTGACAGAGAACTGTTAGTGTGGAAGGGATCAGAGTGGATCAATGTGTCACTGTCCCTAGTGGCGATCTGTTGGTATGGGAGGGATCAGATCAGATTATAGTGGTGTCTGGGGAGATGGTGGGGTGGGTGTGGTGGTAGGAGCAGGTGGGAGACAGTGTTTGGGGGCCAGCAGTAATGGGAAGACTGACGTTCTCTTACCAAATATTCGAAGACCAGTGTTAATGATTTCTCAGTGTGGATGATATCGTGTAGCGTCACAATATTGGCGTGTTTGAGTTCCTTCAGTAAGGACACTGCAATCAGAAAGATTGGAGTCAGTCTTCACACAACAAGCTTACCTAGTCTCTGGGTGTTCCACCCAAAATGAGCCCGCCAAATAGGGCTGCCTCTCATTTCTAATTTCTGACCTCTGAACTGCCATACGTGACTCCACATCCCTCCTCTTAACTATCTGTCCATCTCCTCTGAGCTTGCTCACTCAAAGTTCAATGTCTCCATCGCATCTCCACTCTGGTCTCAACATTGAAATGAATGGGGGCATAATCACAGACACTAAACACTCCCTTGCCCCAGCCTGCCTCCACCTTGTAATCTGAAGACAGCTCAGTGGGGTAGTCCTCTATGTCCTTCAGTGCAAACTGAGCTCGAGAGGGACCATCCCATCGCAGGTCACACTTTGTGCCAGGGAAAACCCACCTCAGGACAGCTTCAGAGTATGTTCCTACCTTCTCGAATGGCTGTGCAGGGTGCCCCCTCCTCATGTTCTAAGCGAATCTCTTTTAGTGCAACCAGGTTATCCGTCAGCTTACTCCTGCCTTTGAAAACGGTGGCGTATGTGCCCTGGAAATAAGGCAGATGTCAGGGTGTGACCAAACAGCACAAGACAACTCGACACCAGCCTGACCACACAGTGGTACAGGGGAATGTTTCAATGCTTTGGGTATTTCACCATGAAAACAGGCAACACGGATGAAATAAAGACACACGACCTAAACGTTACAAACCGTAAGGCGTGACAGACAGTTCACTGAGAGCTCCAACGGGCAATATCACAGCGTTATTGATGAATGAAACGCTGTGAATGTTGTGATGATACACTTATAGAATCATAGAATCCCTACAATGTGGAAACAGGCCCCTGGGCCCAACAAGTCCACACTGACCCTCTGAAGCATAAACCACCCAGACCCCATTCCCTTGCAACAAAAGAAAAAGCTGTTGAATTTCTTGTAATCTAGAAGAGTACAGACTCTGGGCTCACATACACCAGACTGTTCCCACAGCAGCAACTCTGAGACAGTTGAAAAGCGTGGTGCTGGAAAAGCACAGCAGGTCAGGCAGCATCCGAGGAGCAGGAGAGTCAATGTTTCGGGCACAAGCCCGTCATCAGGAAATGTTCCTGGTGAAGGGCTCATGCCCGAAACGTCGAATCTCCTGCTCCTCGGATGCTGCCTGACCTGCTGTGCTTTTCCAGCACCACGCTTCTCAACTGTGATCTCCAGCATCTGAGACAGGAGAAAGACAAGCAGCGCTATCCAAGATGGTCATTGGTAATCTGAGCGATGGGGTGAAGCTGGTCAGAAAATTGCGACAGGACTCAATCCAATACCAGGACTGAACTCAGCCTGGTACAGTTATCAGGGAAAGGGGTAGAGCGGAACAGGAACCGAGTTCGAAGGGCTCAATCTTCCCAGTATACAGCCGAAAAATCTTAAGAGGGGCAAAAAGCAGGCAGCAGAGAGGGCAAAGGGGAGGTTTTAAGGGAGGAGGGAAAGTTAAGCACACTGAAAGTATACATCTGCTGAGTTCACAGGTCAGCAAACGGCAAGTTATTCCAACCACAAATGAAATCTTTGTTGAAGAAAAAGGCTAAATTAGCAAGTAATGGGAAGACAAAAACCAAAGTGAAATTAGGGTTGGAAGGAAATCACAGCCCCTGACTGCTGACCCGAAGATGTTGGGGCAGACCTAGAACATTTGGCACATCATGTCTGCTCCACCATTCGATCATGGCTGATACATTTCCTAATCCCATTCTCCTGCCTCCTCCCCATAAACTCTGATCCCTTTCCAATCACAAACGGATCTGCCTCTGTCTTAAATCAGGTAGGTAAAAACAATGACCGCAGATGCTGGAAACCAGATTCTGGATCAGAGTGGTGCTGGAAGAGCACAGCAGTTCAGGCAGCATCCGAGGAGCAGTAAAATCGACGTTTCGGGCAAAAGCCCTTCATCAGGAATACAGGAACCCTCTGTCTTAAATCAGTCAATGACACGGGGACAGTTTTGGCTTACCTCTCCTAGTTTATCCAGCTTGATATAGGTTTCCAGTTTGCCAAACCCAATTTCGGACTGGTGAAGGAAAGAAAGAGAAAAGTCAGGTTATAGTCAGTTTTGATGTCGTCACAAACAGTGTGCACGCAGGTTGGAGAATGACAACCAGCACAGAACGTGGTAGTCTATCCATGGGGCTCCTCGCTGATCCCAGTGCACTGTGTTCATGTGCTGGATCGCATTTTGTGGTTTCGCTCTTTCTTTCTCGTGTACACACACACACACACATCCCGTCAGGCTTGTGGGCCTGTCTCACAGGCAACAGCTCACACAGCCCCATTTCCTTGCTCTTTCCAATCTCAATAAAAGTCATCATTAAAATCTCGGGTTCCCCTGGAGATCGAAATGCATCAAAATTGCACATTGGGCAGGGAAACCCATCACCTTTACATGATTTGTAACTGCAGCAAAGAGGAAGGCATTTCGGCCGACTGTAATCTTTTCTGCCTCTCTGAATGAGGAGTTCATCTAGTCCCACTCTCCTGCCTCCCCACCATAATTCTTTTCAGATAACTATCCAATTCCCCCTTGAACCTGCCTCCACCACACTCTCAGTCAGTACATTCCGGATCCTCACCTCTCGAGTAAAACTGTCTCCACAGGCAGGAACTAACTCACTAAACAGCTCTCCACATTCTGACATTTTCCTCACTCCTCACTCCTCACGCCTTCCTCTTCCTCTTCCTCTCTCTCTCCCTCTCTCTCTCTCTCTCTCCTGAGACTCACTAATCTGCTCTGCACATCCTCACACCTTTTAAATAGACTGATTAACACCACTAACCAATCCGCTGTGGCAAATCTGACTTTCTCTCCCTGTTGGAGATGCTGGTTTTCTGCCACCCCACTAGCCTTTAATCAATCCCAGCCTTTGAACTCCCTTTTGACCCATTCTGAATCAATAATCTGTCAGTCGCATTTTTTTTAGTGTGTGTTTTTGTGCTGAGTCTATCTGAACCCCCTTGGTGTTACTCCTGTTTGAAGCAAGTCTCCCAGCAATTGAGTGAGCTACGACTGTCACTCCCAGATTTGGGCATTCCTGGCCACGCCCCTCTGTGAGGTATTCTCAACATTTTATTATCGTCCGTCCTCTGCTTTCTTCATAGGTCAGCTTTTCACCCGCTTAGAAATGTGCTAGGCGCAGACAGATCCCAGGCAGGACGTTGTCGACAGAAGCACAAACCAAGGTTAAAGTCAATACAGAGAAGACAACAGAATACTTACAAAGAGAAAGCTCCAATGAGACACACAATGTACTGTTGGAGTTCCTTTTATTTTCACTTGTTCATGGGGTTAGACCACATTAATTTCCCATCCCGAACTACCCAGAGGGCAAGAAAGAGTCAACCCCGTTGCTGTGGGTCTGGAGTCACATATCAGCCAGACCAGATAAGGATTGCAGTTTCCCTCCTGCATGGGCATTGGTGAATCAGATGGATTTATATTCAACAATGGTAACACAGTCGTCGTTAGACTAGCTTTTTTTATTCCAGATCTTTATTGAATTCAAATCTTCCAGTCTGCCAAGGTGGGATTTGAAGCCATTTTCTATAACTATAAACCTAGGGTTCTGGACTACTAGCTGAAAAATGTGTTGCTGGAAAAGCGCAGCAGGTCAGGCAGCATCCAAGGAGCAGGAGAATCGACGTTTCGGGGATAAGCCCTTCTTCAGGAATCCAGCATTTGCAGTCATCACTTTTTCCTTCTGGACTACTAGGCCAGTGACGATTTCGGTACATTACTGAAATAAACAGGTTAACCTGTCAACGCAGCTTCTGTCGCTGAGAGGCCAGTGTTTGCACAGCCGGACTCAGCAGGTTGGCAGATTTTGGGACAGAGAGGGCAGATCGCTGCACTCTCAGTCCCCTGGCGTGCCACCTTTTAGTTACTGAATAGCACACTGTTCGCTGCTTTCAGCTGTCTCTCTCGGTGTTACAAATGCTACAGACATAAACACAGTGCAGTTACAGGTGTTACAAATACTATATTGTCAGAAGTATTATAGAGTTCTACAGCACAGAAAAGGGCCCTTCGGCCCATCACATCCACACTGATCAAAAACAACCACCTAACTACTCTAATCCCATTCTCCAACATCTGGCCCACAGGCTTGTTTGCCTTGGTATCACAAGCGCACATCGAAATGTTTCAGTATTATGAGGGTTGCTGCCTCTGCCACCCTTACAGGCAGTGAGCTCCAGATTCCCATCACCCTCTGGGTGAGAAAGCTTTTCTTCCCATCTCCTCGAAACCTTCTGCCCCTGACCTTAAATCTGTGCCCCCCTGGTCAATGATCCCTTCATCAAGCGGGAACGGTTTCTTCCTGTCTACGCTATCGCTGATCCTCAGAATTTCACACATCTCAAACACGTCCCCTCTCAATCGCCTCCCGTCTAAGGAAAAAAAGCCCAGTCTGTCCAATCTCTCTCCATAACTGAAACCCCGAAGGCCAGGCAGCATCCTGGTAAATCTCTCCGCACCCTCTCCAGAGTTATCACATCCCTCCTGTAACATGGATTGCAGAACTGCATACAATACTCTAGCTATGGCTGAACAAGCATTTTATACAGTTCCAGCACCACCTCCCCACTCTATGCCTCGGCTAATACAGACAAGTCATCTGTCGAAAATGGGTGGTCCTTTATTCTGAGCTATATCCCCGAATCCGAGATACTCTGAGGGAGGGGAGGGTGTCAGGACGGAGAGCATGGAGAGTATAATGAGGGAGAGGAGGGTTGTAGTAAAGGAGTGGAGGAGGTCAAGAGGGAGGGGAGAGTGTAATAAGGGAGGAGACGGTG
>NW_025204625.1:8574-9649 GCF_004010195.1 Chiloscyllium plagiosum | reverse complement strand
TCCTGTACACATTGGACAAAAACGGATCCATCCAACGTACGAGAGTTTTGCATTTCCAGTCAATGTTGGGTAAGTTAAAGTCCCCCATAATGACCACCATGTTACTTTCACTCCTACCCAGAGTAATTTTGCTAATCCTCTCTTCCCCCTCTCTGGAACTCTGTGGCGGCCTATAAAAAATCCAAGCAGTGTGATCTCCCCTCTCCTGTTTCTAACCTCAGCCCACACTACTTCAGTAGACAAGTCCTCATCAAATGTTCTCTCAGCCACCGTTATACTATCCTTGACTATCATGACATGCATGGGCCCATTGCGGTGCTTCAAACTCCATGAGGCAGCCATACTGTCTATGACAGCTATGACAGACAGACTCAGTCTGGAACCTCCTCTATCCTTAAGACGTTATACACTGCCTACACTCCTCCATTTCCCCTTTGCTTGTTCCCTTTTCAACCCACCCCACCTGCATCACTCCACAATTGCAGCTGTCAAGGGCAGAAGTTTGTGGAAAACCCTTCCTAACCTTCTCTATCCTCTTTTAAGATGTATTTTAAAATCATTCTCCTTTATCAATGTTTTGATCATCCATGAAGCACCTTAGGAGATTTGCCATTGTGAAAGATTCTATACAAAGCAAGTAGTTGTTATTATTGCTGTACGTTAGGAAAAACAGGAATGATGCTTTCAAAATTCTAACAAGAAAGTCACTGATAGGCGCAGTGTGTAGGCATCACATTGGGATGGGCAATAAACAAAGAAATAACTAATGCCTGTAAAAATGGCATGTCTATTACCATGGGTGATTTTAATCTACATGTAGATTGGTCGAACCAGCTCAGTCAGGATCGCCTTGAGTTTATTAAGTGTATCCATGATAGTTTTCTTGAACAGTGTGAAATGTAACCGACAAAGAGCAAGCCATCCAAGATCTGGCCCCTGTGCAATGAGACAGGAATAATTAATGACCTCAGAGTTAGGGATCCTCTTGGAAGAAGTGATCACTGTATGGTTGAAGTTAGAATACATATGGAGAATGTGAAGATAAAATCTAATACCTTGGTCCTGTGCTTGAACA
>NW_025204625.1:6856-7995 GCF_004010195.1 Chiloscyllium plagiosum | reverse complement strand
AGCAGGACAAAGTGTGCGGAGGACTGGGAAACTTTGCAGAGGAACATAGATACATTGAGTGAGTGGGAAATGGTTTGGCAAGTGGAATATTATGTTCATAAATGTAAAGTCATACTCTTTGGTTGGAGTAACATTAATAAAAAGATTATTACTTGAATTTTTAAAAAGTTCCATTATTTGTTATGCAGAGGCACCTGAACATCCTTCTGCATGAGGGTTGGTCACCAGATATATCAATCAATTCAGAAGGCAAATAAAACTTTGTCCTTCATTGCTGAAGGGATTGTGTTTAAAAGCAGAGGTTATGTTCCAACTATAGTGGGTGATGGTGAGGCCACACCTAGAGTACTGCATGCAGTTTTTATCTCCTTACGTGCTCAAGGATGTACTGGCACTAGAGCGGGGTGCAGAGGAGGTTAACTATGTTGATTCCGGAGGTGAGGGGTTTGTCTTAACAGAGACTGAGAAGATTGGGATTATATTCATTGGAATTCAGAAGAATGGAAAGATATAAAATAATGAATGGAATGGATAAAATAGAAGTAGAGATGATGTTTCCACTGGCAGGTGAAGCTAGGACAAGAGGGCATCACCACAAGGTTAGAGGCAGCAAACTTAGGAGTGAATTGAGAAGGAACGTCTTGACCCCAATGGAGTGCATTGCCCAGAGAAGTAGTTGATGCTAGTTCAATGAACGTTTTTAAAGCTAAGTTAGTTTTTTTTTAAAAGCAATAATTAATTGAGGAATACGGTGAGAACGTGGGTAAATGGTTCTGCATCTACAAAATGATCAGCCATGATCTTATTGAATGGTAGAGCAGGCTCGAAGGGCAGGACGGCCTTCTCCTGTTCCGAGTTCTTTTGTTCTTATGTTATGCATTCCTCCCTCACTCCTGACTTGGAGGTGCTGGTGTTGGATTTTTTTTTAAATTTCAAAAATATACTTTATTCATAAAATAATTTGATGGTCTGTACAGTTTGTCATGCCATACATATGTAAACATACAGAGACCAAAATTTATCATTTTTATACAGGTCTGTACATTTTTCAATCATATGCCCATATGATTAGCTGAGGCGTCAGCAGAGCCCAAAGAATGGCATGGGCCCCCTGTTCTTCGTTAGGCAGGCAGATGTTA
>NW_025204625.1:0-6275 GCF_004010195.1 Chiloscyllium plagiosum | reverse complement strand
GGCAGATAGGATTTAATTTAGATAGATTAGGTTAGGATAGCTGGTTGTCATCGACAGGTTGGACCGAAGAAGTGATTGATGTCAGCGGCGGACCAATGGAAAGGCAGGGGCGGAGCTGGAGGACCTGGCGGGGCAGTTGGTCCTCCGACCAATCAATGAATGAAGGCGGGACGAAACTATACCACGTGATCATCCTCGCGGTGTTCGGAGTGTGTGTGCGTGGAGGGCTGTCGGTAAGGAAAGAAATAAACTGCAGGAAGCGGGAGGGAAATGGTGTTAGTATGGTCTGAAAGGTTTTACAATCATTTGGTAAACATCGGAAAATACAAATTTGAAACTTACACTCCCGTTTTTGCAGCAAACGGGAATATGCCTCGTTGAGTAATCGGCCCGAGTGAGCGACGCCATCTTTATTCGGGGCAATGATTCACTGGACACGTGCGCGGCCGCCAGCTTTGTAGGGGGCAAAGTGCAGAGGGGTGTTTGTACAGCCTTCCCTGGTAAAAAGAGTCAGGGCAGGATTTACACAGAGCACATTCAAACCCAGAGAAATGTATTTTTTTTTCTGGATTTGTTTCGTCATTCATTTAAATGATTTGGATGTGAAAAGAGGCCGTATAGTTTGTAAGTTTGCAGGTGACACCAAAATTGGAGCTATTATGGACAATGAAGAAGGTTATCTCAGAGTACAGTGGGATATTGAACAGATGGGCCAATGGGCTGAGGAGTGGCAGATCGGATTTAATTTAGATAGATTAGGTTAGGATATCTGGTTGGCAAAGGTTGGACCGAAGAAGTCTGTTTCTGTGCTAGACATCTTTGACTGTGGGATCATAAAAGTGAACTTTGCTCTGGTTCACCTCTGGGTTCTCTGATGTCCACCTGTTCATTATCTAGCTTCCTCAGTCTCTCATGGAAGTATTTTTGCTCTGTATAGTATTTTACTATTACTTTCACAGCTGTTTTGTAAATGAATTGAAAAATGTAGAGCTGGAAAAACACAGCAGGTCAGGTAGCATCCGAGGAGCAGGAGAATCAACGTTTCGGACATAAGCCCTTCTTCAGGAATGTAAATGAATTGTCCACTGCTGCCCGGCTCCTGACCATATGCTGTTCCATTATCAGGTTATCCACAATATCTTTGACAGATTGTGGATATTAAAGATATCCACAATATCTTTGACAGTCAAGAATTCTTTTTTTCCAATAAGCGAGTGCATTTTCCTTCAATTTCTGACAATCAAATTCTGCACCATTTTCATTCCCTGTAATTCATATTGCACTCCCTGAAACATTAAATGTGTATTTCTCCTTCCACAGAAACCAGAGATCAATGTCAAAGCCTTGTTGCCTGTGGAGAGGGTGATGTTTGACTTCCTTGTACTGCTGCAGTTTGTATGCTGAAGGTGGTTGGGTAAGAGACATTACAGATTATTCACTCAGCGATATTGAAGAGCAGAAGATATCTGTACAAATCATCATGGTTTTAATTTTGTAAAAATATTATTGAGAACTTTTGACATAAGGCTACAGATGGAGAATATTGTGTCCAGTGACCAAAACGATTGCCAAATAAGCAGTTTTTCAAGAATGCCTTAAAGGAAGAAAGTAGATCTTAGAGGTTTAGAATGGGAATTCCAGACCATGTTCCCTTGGAGTCTATAGAAACAGTCACACAGGTGAACTCAAAAATAAACACATCATTGAGAGTCTGAACTAAAATGAGTTATTCAGATATGAAAGGGTGTGTGGTGCAGGGAGATAGGAATGATTACAGCCAGGAATTAATTCAAAGGTGCGAAAGTAAAATAGTGGTCTTAGAGGGGGTCTGGCCTGTCATCCTCACCTCGTTTAGCTGTTTGTCAGTTTGTGAATCAAGTCTGTAACAAGCTCAGGAACTGAGTGGCCCTGGCAGAACCCAAACTGGGCATCGCTGAGCAGGTTATTGCTGAGCAGGTGCTTGACAGCACAGTTGATGACACCTTCCATCACTTCACTGCTGAGCGAGTGTGGACTGATGGAGGGAAATTGGCTGAGATGGTTTTGCCCTGTGTTTTTGTGTTGGAACATTCCTGAGCAATGTTCCACAAAGTCAGTAGGTGCCAGTGCTGGAGCAGTACTTGCCTTGGTGGGCAGCAGGTTCTGGAGCACAACCAACAGTATTATTGCCAGAATATTGGCAGGGCCCATACCTTTACACTGCTTATCTATTTCTTGATCTGATTTGAAATGAGTTTTCAACCAAATCGATTCATATCTGTGATGTCAGGGACCAATGGAGAAGGCTCATCCACTTGGCACTGCTGGCTGAAACTCGCTTCTAATGCTGTCCTCTTATCTGTTGCATGAATATGTGAGACCCCTCCATCGGTAAGGGTGGGGATATCTGTGATGCTTCCTCCAGTGAGTTGTTTAATTGTCCGTCACTATTCTTGACTAGGTGTGGCAGAACTCAGATCTAATCTATTGGTTATGGGATCACTTAGTTCTATTTGGTGTTGCTTGTGCTGTTTGGCATGCAGGTTTGGTAGCTGTACCAGGTTGGCACCTCATTTTTAGGTATGCCTGGTACTGCTCCTGGCATGCCCTCCTGCATTCACCATTGAACCAGGGTTGATTTCCCTGGATTGATGTTAATGGTTGAGTGGGGGATATCAGGCCATGAGATTCCAGGTTGGGCTGGAGTACAGTTCTGTTGCTGCTGTTGGCCCACAGTGAGGCGGAAGTTGCAGGGTCAAGAGGACTGATTGTGTGGTTGTATTTGCTAGAACATTGGTAGATGTAATGTGATCCATCCAGTTTCATTCCTTTGTTGAGACTGTGCAGTGATTAATGCAATGAGTGACTTGATGGGCCACTGTCGGGTTTCTTTCCCTCAAGAACATTGTCAATGGCAGAAAAACATCCCCAATGGTTCCATGGCAAACAGTAGATTCTTCATTCCAATTATTTTTTTCTTGACTTCAGAGCCACCCTCAACCAATTTGGAATTCAAACCTGAATTTCAGTTATATATTTTAATATTCTTGATAAATGATAAATACGACAGGTTTGTTCACTTATTTTTAGAATCACTATCACAGGTTGTGTTTATTGTTTTGGAAATAAATAAATGTCCATTATCCTGCCTTCTCCATCCTCCCCTCCAACAACAAGAGTGAGGAGCACATGGAGTTTCTCTGTCAATAACATTGAGACAATCTGATCAGCTGCCTCTGCTTCTTCGCTCCTTCTCCACTAGCCCACTGAGCCAAACTGCCTCACAAGGGTGCTCCTCATTTTAGTCCTAAACTTGCATTTCCTAGAGTCTCTTTTCAAGCCTTGTTAGAGGTCATCTTAAACATTTACCATCGTGTAGCTAAAACATGGACATTCCAAATCTCTGTCTCATCCTCCTACTTGTCACCGCCCTCCCCCACCCCTTGCAATTCACAGATATTGTTCCATGATCTGTCTGTCTGTCTTTTCTCGTTATGTCCTTCTCTCCCATTTTGCTAAAACCTAATATTTAACCTCACCATCATTGGAAAATCCTGCTCCATCTCCACTCTCCCTTTCCTTTCTGAATTCATTGTATTTGGTGTCCCTCCAGGATCTATCCTTGGTCCGTCCTGTTTCTCACCTACATACTGCCAGGAGGTAACATCGTCCAAAAGCACTGTTAGGTTTCACATGTACACTGACAATGTCCAGCTCTCCCTCCCCATCATCCGTCTCCATTACTCCACTATTACTCAGTTATCAAACTGATTACCACGCTTCGATTAGCTGCAATTCACTCCAATGAAACACTGCAATTGTTAAACCCTTTGCCTTCAGTTGCTATTCCAAATTCATTTCCCTTACTGCTGTGTCCCTCCCTCTCACTGGGAAGTGCCTGAGGCAGAACTACATTCTTCACAATATTGCTCTCATATCTGACCCCAAGGTGACCTTCTGATCAGACATCTACACAATCACAAACACCCGGAATTCCAATCTCTAAAACGTTGCTTGTCTCCTTCTCACCCCAGCTCCATTGCTACTGAAACCCCCTTGATTCCGCGACTGACCCAGAATCTGGTTCAAGACTCACCCGTAATGGGACACATCCTCTCCGTATTTACCCTGTCAAACCTCGACAGAATCCTGTATGTTTCAAAGAAATCACCTCTCATTCTTCCAAAGTCCAGTGAGTAGATTCCCAACTTATTCAGCCTTTGCTTACAGGATAATCCCTTCAAAACAGAGATCATCCCAATGGATCTTCTCTGAAATGCTTCCAACAAACTGCTCTATTTCATTAACTAAAGCGACCAAATCTGTTCACGTTACTCCAGATGTGGTCTCACTCGCCATTTGTTTAGTTGTCCTAAGGTATATACTTCACACTCTTATATGGTAAACTTTTTGAAATAAGGGACAGCATTCCATTCCCCTTCCTGATTCAATGTTGTAACTGTGTGCTAGCTTTTTTCCTGCTCATTTTCCCCCAGTCCCTTTGTGGTGCAGCTTTCTACAGTTTATCCCAAGTTATACACTATTTGCCAACTTGTTGCCCACGTTTCCTGTGAATATCCCTCTGTAAGCTGTTTATAATCCTTTTCGAACTTTCCTGTTATGCCTTTTCTAGGAGATTTTCCCCCTCATTATTCGAAACATGTACAGTGAGCACTGGGCAGTGGGAAGCATGCGCAGTTGCTATCTTTCAGGGATACTCTGTTTCATGACTGGGAGGAGCTTGCTGCCCATTGGTCAGAATGGAGACATCTTGCCAATCAAGCTGCATGAGCCTTTCACACCCCAAGTCTTATTGAGGAGGCACAGCGGCAGAACGGAAGGAAAGAAAATGAAACAAAGCCTGCTCTCCATATCTCACTGAATCTTGGGACATTCTGTCCTATGTTCAGTCACATGAAGTCCCAAGGTGGAAACTCAAAGAAACCCACATAGATTTGCCCTTGAAGTGCCTGCTAACCTCCACCAGGGGTAATGTGTACAATCATCCTGGTCCAGGAGGAGGGGATTGTATGAGTTTCAAACTTGAACTGACAGTGACGGATTTTATAAACTTGTATTACAGGCAGATATTCAGACGGTCATCTCAGTCATTGTAATGCAAAGCTCTGACAGAATTACTCAATTCATCAGGAGCTGGATATTCATATTGTGTGAGAGTATTGTGTTCCAGATCAATACTATTTGCTGAATAAAAGTTCTCCTTTGAATCAAACCATCCTCTCAATAGATCTTCCCAAATCTTCAACATGTGTCCTGTAATCCTTGTATGGGTGTATAACGTGTAACTGATGGGTGTATAACGTGTAACTTTTGGAAACCGTTTTGTCACAGCTCCCCAAATTTCCTTTCCTACAAGGAGAACAATCTCAATTTTTCCAAACCGCTGATTCCTCAATGTCTGTTTGCTCTCTATAAGGTACACATCAGGGTTGTATTGGAACATTCTCCACTTGCCTGCATCAGTGCCCCCCCCCCCAGCAATATTAAAGAAAGTGAACATCCTCCAGGGTAAAGCACTGTACCTGAGTGGTTTCCCATCCACCACCTTCAGCATTCCCTCTCCCCACCCTCGAGGCACAGTGGCATCACTGTGTAAAAGATCAAGTTAGCATTGTCCTACCCGACCATAGGACTGCTCTCTCAATACAGAGAGATGTCTGGTAGTGGTTAACCTGAATATTACCATAGCGCAGGCAAGGGGAGAGGTTGAAAAGGAGAGTCCAGTAATTGTGGATGGTTTTCTCGATGTGTATTAGCAACACACATGTCACGTGAACAATTAATGTTAAAAAAGCCCCACAAATTCTGCAACTAAAATCCCCCATTCCTTGAACCATCCTGGTTAATCTCCTATGCCCCTCTCAGGGACCCTGCCATTCTTCACAATGTATGGGCGATCTGTGGTTCTCACAGACCCAGCTGCTCTGAACCCTGTGGGTGATAGCATAGAGCAACAGTTGCACTAAACCTCACTGTCTGGAAGAGAGTGAGAGACAGAAATCCCGATGGCATTTAAAATCTATTTTGGAACACACTTGCAAGGCCAAGGCTGACAGGTCTATGGGCTCTGTGCTGGAAAATGGGATTAAAATAGTTAGCTGGGAGATTTCTTTACAGCATAAACCCAATGGACCACAAAACTGTTTTCTGTCATGTAGACCACAGATGTGTAATATAGGAATATGACAAGCCACAATAGAAACCAGGTCAAAGAAGGTGATATTAGAATAGATGATACGTAATTGATTAATGTTTTTTGGAGGAAAATGTGACAG
>NW_025204624.1:4987-9648 GCF_004010195.1 Chiloscyllium plagiosum | reverse complement strand
TCTTGACCTCGTCTGCTGCTGCACGTGAAGGCACACCCACTTCAACAGCGTTGTCACTGACCTGCGAATGGAATGTTGGCTTTTCTTTCAAATGGAATGTAGCAAATGCCTTCACCAAGCCCTCAGGCAGCACATTCTATTTTGGACCAACTACTGCACCTATGAAACGTATGCACTCTGGTCTTAGACACGGCACTCTTGGGAAAGAGATTTTCATAATCTATCCGTCTCATAATTTCCCATTCCTCCTCAGTATTCTGGGCTCCAAGGAGAACAAATCCAGCCTTCCCAGTCACTCGTCATAACTGAGAACTTCCATACCAGGTAACATCATGCTGAATCTCGTCTTTTATGTCTGAGGTGGAAGCAGGACTTTCCACTAGTGTGGTGAGCAGAGCTACACTCAGTATTCCCACTATGGTTGATGCAATGATTTATAGTTTTGTAAGCAGACTTCCTTGCTTCCAATTTGTCATGAATAAGAAGTGAAAACAACACGTATGCCCTTCGTATAACACTGTCTCCAGGCGTTCACATCTTCGGAGACCTACTAACTTGCACATTAAGTTTCCATCGTTCCTCAATACGTCCTGGGGCCCTAACATACATTGTGCACATCCGTACCCTATTAGACTTCAAAAAATGCATCAGCTCACACTTTTTGGGATTAAATTCTATCTGCGTAGATCTGCGAATTGAACAAATGAGCATTATCAAACTCAAAACTGAGATTGTCTTCCTCACGATCAACAACACTACGGAATTCGAGTCATTTGCAAACTTACTAATTGTCGATTTACTTTCTCATCCAAGTTGTGAATGCGTAGTCCATATTCAAGAAATAGACATCCATTACTTTAGAGGAAGGAGGTACCCATTTAATACGTTGTGAGTGCTTGGAATTCCCTTTCTCAAAAGGTAAGGGATGCAAATAGTTTAGATTTTGCTTTCATGCTGACGTCGACATATTGTCGATCATTTACAGGTGAAAATTGCTCAACGAATACGTAAGAAAGCATAGTTGACGTCTAAAAAATTCAGCCACGACCTTTTTGCATAGAAAACCAAAGAACTGTGAATGCTGAAACTCAGAAAGAAAAACAGCCGGAAAAGTTCAGCAGGTCTGGCAGCATTTGTGGATCCAAATCAGATTTAAAGTTTCGGGGCGAGCGACCGTTCCACAGAACTGTGGTGCCTTTCCTCGTTCTGAGGAAGGATCGTTTGAATCGAAAAGGTGACACTGATTTCCCCTCACAAATGCTGCCAAATCTGCTGAACTTTGCCAGCTCTTTCAGTTGGTCATGATCTCATTGATTTGAATTCTAGTAAACTGGAATTGCTGAGTGGACTGCTCCTGTTCCTATTTGGTGTGTTCGGGTGACCACACATTGTACCCCTGGCAGTGTCCCAGACCGATAAGTCGCGATTGTACAATTTGTTTTCTGCCTACTCAGTGGTTCGTTCACCTCATGATGTAAGCCAAGCTTGGTAGATATTTCCCTTTGTGTTTGACCAGTGTGGTTCAGAAGTGATGCAACTGACGCTCTCCTGCTTGTCGGCCAACATGACGTGTGGATTTTGTCTCCTTCCCAGTGCAACTCCCAATTTTCTTTCCAGTCTTTGTGGTCGGAGAGTGATGCATTGGAGATATACAAGCATCCCTCTGTGCGCAAAAGCACGCTTCCCTTACCCGAAGTGAAGAGGGGATAATGAGCCAATGACATTGCCTGCGAGCTTCTATTTGTGTCTGTTGGAGCAGAGAATCAGAGAACCGAGGAGACTATCTTCAAGTCTTTTCAATTTCTATTTGTGTCCCCTTATTGCACTCAAAGGAGCAGCTGTTTTCTGCTCGCTCTGCCCGTGCTCCCCAAAAACTTGTTCACATGAAACATGCCTGGCC
The DNA here is from genome assembly GCF_004010195.1 of Chiloscyllium plagiosum. Classification (NCBI taxonomy): domain Eukaryota; kingdom Metazoa; phylum Chordata; class Chondrichthyes; order Orectolobiformes; family Hemiscylliidae; genus Chiloscyllium; species Chiloscyllium plagiosum. The sequence continues at coordinate 7,748 of NW_025204624.1, read as the reverse complement.
AATACGGCCTTTGCTCGAAAGAAAAAAGTTCTGTTTAAGTCCAGCCTCTCTCCGAAGCTACAATTCTCCAGAGAAAAGTACAACACAGGAACTGACCCTTCCTTCAGCATGTCTGTGACGATTGTACTACTCTAATATAATGCCATCTGCCTTCACATGGTCAAGAGCGCTATATTGTTGACATGTTCATCCGTCTGTCCAATTGCCTGTTAACCTTTGCTATTATATTCAATTTTACCACTTCCCTGGTAGTGTATTCCGGACATCTACCACCCTCTCTGTAAAAACAAACAGTCTCAAGCATATTCTTTCAAACATTTTCCCCTGTGCCCGATATGAAGCGACATAGCAAACTTGGGAGTTTTTTAAATACTTCTTTCAGATCGCCTCTCAGCATCAAACCTCGAGGACAAATCATCCAAATTTGTCAAAAGGCTTTTGGTGACTCATCATCTCCGATCCAAGCAACATTCTGGTAAAACACTTTCCGAGGTGCTGGAAACCGTCCAGGTCCGCCCTTCAGTGTAGCGAACTGGACTGCAAACGATCTTACAGTTGTGGCCTCGCCAAAGGCCCACACGGCCGAAAAGGTGACACTGATTTCCCATCACAAATGCTGCCAAATCTGCTGAACTTTACCAGCTCTTTCAGTTGGTCATGATCTCATTGATTTGATATCTAGTAAACTGGAATTGCTGAGTGGACTGCTCCTGTTCCTATTTGGTGTGTTCGGGTGACCACACATTGTACCCCTGGCAATGTCCCAGACCGATAAGTCGCGATTGTACATTGGAAGTTATTATTTGTTTTCTGCCTACTCAGTGGTTCGTTCACCTCATGATGTAAGCCAAGCTTGGTAGATATTTCCCTTTGTGTTTGACCAGTGTGGTTCAGAAGTGATGCAACTGATGTTCTCCTGCTTGTCGGCCAACATGACGTGTGCATGTTGTCTCCTTCCCAGAGCAACTTCCAATTTTCTTTCCAGTCTTTGTGGTCGGAGAGTGATGCATTGGAGATATACAAGCATCCCTCTGTGCGCAAAAGCACGCTTTCCTTCCGCGAAGTGAAGAATGGACAATGAGCCAATGACATTGCCTGCGAACTTCTATTTGTGTCTGTTGGAGCAGAGAATCAGAGAACCTAGGAGACTATCTTCAAGTCTTTTCAATTTCTATTTGTGTCCCCTTATTGCACTCAAAGGAGCAGCTGTTTTCTGCTCGCTCTGCCCATGCTCCCCAAAAACTTGTTCACATGAAACATGCCTGGCCATTACGGCCTTTGCTCGAAAGAAAAAAGTTCTGTTTAAGTCCAGCCTCTCTCCGAAGCTACAATTCTCCAGAGAAAAGTACAACACAGCAACTGACCCTTCCTTCAGCATGTCTGTGACGATTGTACTACTCTAATATAATGCCATCTGCCTTCACATGGTCAAGAACGCTATATTGTTGACATGTTCATCCGTCTGTCCAATTGCCTGTTAACCTTTGCTATTATATTCAATTTTACCACTTCCCTGGTAGTGTATTCCGGACATCTACCACCCTCTCTGTAAAAACAAACAGTCTCAAGCATATTCTTTCAAACATTTTCCCCTGTGCCCGATATGAAGCGACATAGCAAACTTGGGAGTTTTTTTAATACGTCTTTCAGATCGCCTCTCAGCATCAAACCTCGAGGACAAATCATCCAAATTTGTCAAAAGGCTTTTGGTGACTCATCATCTCCGATCCAAGCAACATTCTGGTAAAACACTTTCCGAGGTGCTGCAAACCGTCCAGGTCCGCCCTTCAGTGCAGCGAACTGGAATGCAAACGATCTTACAGTTGTGGCCTCGCCAAAGGCCCACACGGCCGGGAAGCTGCTGCAGTGTGACTATAATCAATGCATCTTACCCATTTTCTGACCACTCCCATCCTCCATGTCACTGGGATATTGACATGAAAGTTGCTGACTTCCACCATACTGACTCTGTAAACAAACCCTCATCGACGATCTTCCTTTTGTGCAGCTGTGATGTTATCGCTGATTAGCAATGCCAATCCTCCATTTCTTTTCCGCCTCACACACCCAATTCATTTTGATACATCTAAACGGTGGAATATCCAACAACCATTCCTGCCTCTTTGGTATTCAATTATCCGTAATGGCCACGAAATGACAGTTCCAAGTATTGATCCAGATTTGGACTTCTGAACGCTCATTCTTGATTTTTCTTGTATTAAAGTAGGCACATTTCAACGCATCACACTGACTGCACCTTTTGCACAATCTATCGCCTGTCCCTATTCACAGACCCTCTGCAAGCTGTATCTAGTGCATCACTGCCGACTGCAAAATTTGCTCCATGGTGCTGTTTACAATATTCCTTCTTATCTAGATTGAACTCTCCCAAAGATCTCTAGCACACCTCCTGTGGTGCCCCTCCAGTTCAGGTGCAATACATACTTCTTCTAAAGATCACATCTTTTCCAGAATGTATCCAATACGTTACGGAAATTACGGGTTTCTGGTAATCGTGTCTACTCTGACATTAAATCATGGCTGATAGGTTTATGATTCCCATTCTCCCGCTTTCCCCCATAACCTTACATCCCCTCACTAATCAGGAAACCATCTGTCTCAAAATTAAGTACACGCAATGACCTGACTTGCAAAAACGTCTGTGGAAATAAATTCCATGGATTAACCAATCTCTGGCTAACTACATTTCTCCTTACCTCGGTGTTTAAAGTGCTTCCTTTCACACCCAGGCTTTGCTGTC
>NW_025204624.1:0-2093 GCF_004010195.1 Chiloscyllium plagiosum | reverse complement strand
GAGAGAAGTAGAAAAAGATTGAGAGTCTGTGAACAAGACAAAAACAAAGTAAGAGACAGAAAGGATTTGGGACTCTTTGCCGATATTGACAGACTGTTTTTCCTGGTCTCTTCCAGTTACCAGTTTTGAGGTCACCGCTTTTTACTTCCCTCTTAATGTGGGGTTTTTGGAGACCATTCCTATGGAACTAGGATTGTAAACGGTGCAAACTTCCCTCTGTCCTCTGTACTCTCCTGGCTTGGAGGAGCTGACAGGAAGAGGAAAAGTATATTCTTCCTCATCCTTGGATTCATGGCCATGTCTCTCTCCAGAACTGTCCCATTGCCACGGAGGCATGTCATCCACATAGGCCAGTGGCCACCACATGTGGGCGTTCTGGTGGGGCTTGTCGAGTAGCTGGTTGGCACAGTGAAAGTATAGTACCCGCTTTCCCAGGAGATGGTAGCTGAGCCTCCACTCCACTCCACTCAGGCCTATTCTTACCAGTAATCCTCCAGATCCCGTATGTACACCGTCAGACAGTGCCTCCCGTGATATTTGCATGCAAAGATTGAAAGGGGGAACAGAAACTGGTTAGTCAGCCAATCAATTCTGTTCCACCATTTGGTCTGATCATGGTTGATCTTCTTAAGATAGAGTCATAGAGTAACACAGAATGGAAACACATCCTTGGGGCCGAAAATGATCCATGCATACTATGGTGCCCACTCAGATAGATTCAATTGCCTGAATTTGGTCCATATCCTTCCACTCCTTCCCATCCATGTACATATCCCAATGTTTTTTAAAATATTGATGCTGCACCTGCCTTGAGCATTTTCTCTTGCATCCCATTCCACATATGCACCACTTTCTGGGTGAAGAGGTTGCCCATCGGGTCTTTTATAAATCTTTCCCTTCTCACTTGAATCCAATGCCCACTAGTTTACCCAACCCTGGGTAAAAATACAACATGCACACTTTAACACTTCTCAATAAGATCACCCCTCATTCACCTACCTTCCAAGGAATAAAGTCCGACCTTGGCAATACTTATCTTCTAACTCTTGTCGACTGGTCTTGGCAACATCCTCTCCTTCGGACAAGAGAAACAGGCAGAGAGACCAAACACAGAAATTCGTAAACTAGTGTTGGACCTTGGCCACTGGGCCCATTCAATATGACTTTTGCTTATCATTTTCCCTTAGAAAGAAAGACAGAGACAAAATGACAGAGAGATACACCCGCACAAACAGAGAGAGAGAGAGAGAATCCAAAACACATAAAATAGTAACATGCGTAAACCATTCGGCCCCTGACTCCTGCTCCACCCTTTCACATGATGAGGTCTGGTCCTCTCCTGGAGGGTCAGGCAACCAAACAGATAGACTGGCAAACAGAGAGAAATTCACACAGGCAGAGAGAGAAAGACCCAGAACCATGCAAATTCGGAGAAGAAGTCGCCAATTGACGCATAATATGCTGATAAGTGACCCGATACCATGACGTCATATTATTTGGTGGATGCCATTTCATTATGATGGGAATTTCAAGTCTGGGGATACAACTTTAAAATGAGACATGGGGCATTCAGAAAATAAACGGAGTCTTTTTTAACACAGAGCGCGGTTAGTTTGTAGAATGAACTTCCTGAGAAAATAATGGATGTGTGTACCATTACAACATTTAAAAGTCATTTGGGAAAGTCCACGAATAGGCAGGATTTGGAGGGATTTGCGCCTGTAGCAGGTTTATATTGAGAATATGCTTGTTGCTGAGACTTGCATTTGTGACTTCAATTTTTCGCAAATCTATTGTAGAACCTGGAGTGAAAGTTGGATTTGAACTTTCAGGAGCATCTTGTATTTGGAAGGAAGAAGGAAATATATTTGTTTGCGCGAACTGTCCTGGATAGATATTTGCAGGCTAATTGCTGCTTCTGGAGCACTATTCACATTTTGGCATTAGGATGCGTTGCTCAGAGAATAACAGTTGTTTGGACCTTGGATGGGTCAATCAATGATAGACTGGAATAGCCATTCATTCACAGAAAACCATAAAATATTTGAAAGAGTTTAATTTTGAGATTGGGCTGAAGGCTGTGCGCGTGGAAG
>NW_025204623.1:8308-9648 GCF_004010195.1 Chiloscyllium plagiosum | reverse complement strand
GAAGGGCCTGTTTCCACACTGTAGGTAATCTAAAAAAAAGTTTTCGTATCCTATGACAAAATTAGCTCCAACACTTCATGTTGAAATCCTTCAAAATCATTCTGATCACTATCTGAATCACCAAACAATTCATCCCAATTTTAGTTTTCCATTGTTCATGACTAGATTATGTGAGTTTGAATACAGGCATTCTTCACTGTGCTTAATTGGTTCAGAAAATACATTTTTGCAACGTTGCTAGGTAATTACCATCTCCAGTAAGAGACAATCTAACCACCACTCTTTGACATTTGATGGCATTACCATCACTGAATCCCTCACTATCAATATCCTGGGGATTGCTGTTGACCAGAAACTCAACTGGACTCACCATAAAACTCCATTGGCCATGTTAACAGGTCAGAGGTTAGGAATACAGCAGCAAATAACTCACCTCCTGCCTCCCCAGAGCTTGCCCACCATCTACAATGCACAAGTCAGGAACGTGATGCAATACTCATCACTTGCCTGGATGAGTGTAGCTCTAACAACACTCAGTAAGTTTGACACCATCCAGGACAAAACATCCTACTTGATTGGCACCATATCCACAAGCATCCACTCCCTCAGCCACTGATTCCCAGTAACAGCAATGTACTATCAACAAGATGTCTTGTAGGAATTCCCTAAAGATTCTTGGACAGTCGATTCCAAAGCCAAAACCACTTCCATCGAGAAGGGCAAGGGCAGCAGATATACAGGAACAGTACCACTTGCAAGGTCCCCTCCAAGACATTCACTTCCTGACTTGGAAATATATTGCCATTCCTTCACTGTCCCACCAAAGTCCCGAAATTCTCTGCTTAATGGTATTGTGAGTCAATCTATAGCATGTGGACTATGGTTGTTCAAGAAGGCAGCTTCCCACCAATTTCTCATGGGTAACGACGGATGGTCAGTAAATGCTGGCCAAGTGGCAACTCTTACATTCAACAAGAGAATAAAAAGATTGGGTGTGGACCTAGCTAAGAAAACAAGCTGTTGAAAGAGATGGAACCCAGAGCTGTGGAGAAATCATTTTAAAGCACTGCAAGTAGTAATGATGATCTCTGCATGGTAAGGAATGAATTTAGAGTCACAGAGAAGTACAGCATGAAAACAGACCCTTCGGTCCAACCCGTCCATGCCGACCAGATATACCAACCCAATCTAGTCCCACCTGCCAGCACCTGGCCCATTTCCCTCCAAACCCTTCCTATTCATATACCCATCCAAATGCCTCTTAAATGTTGCAATTGTACCAGCCTCCCCCACATCCTCTGGCAGTTCATTCCATACACGTACCACCCTCTGCGTGAAAA
>NW_025204623.1:5257-8081 GCF_004010195.1 Chiloscyllium plagiosum | reverse complement strand
CTCCTGTACTCAATACTCTGACCAATAAAGGAAAGCGTACCAAACGCCTTCTTCACTATCCTATCTACTTGCGACTCCACTTTCAAGGAGCTATGAACCTGCACTCCAAGGTCTCTTTGTTCAGCACCACTCCCTAAGACCTTACCATTAAGTGTATAAATCCTGCTAAGATTTGCTTTCCCAAAATGCAGCACCTCGCATTTGTGTCAAATATTGTGCCACTGTTCACTCCAGCAAGGGTTGTCATGAGTTTAACGTTGTGTTTAGGCTTTGCTCCAGACTGTGATCACAACTTAAACTGATCAATGAAGGAGTTTTGATTCAAGGCATCCAGTAGGGATCAGAATGGCTGAACTCAATATTGGTTCCAAAGACTTCAGAAAGCAGAAAAATGGAAGTGAGACTTTGTTTTAATATTTCAAGGAGCATAGCAAATGTACAATTATGTTAAATGAACTATACTTTGTGAATAAAAGCAAATTACTGTGGATGCTGGCATCTGTAACCAAGAGAAAATGCTGGAAAATCTCAGCAGGTCTGGCAGCATCAAAGGTCAGTTAGACTCGAAACTTCAGCTCTTTTCTCTCCTTACAGATGCTGCCAGACCTGCTGAGCATTTCCAGCATTTTCTCTTATATTTTGTGAATTTTGTTTACTTGTTTGCTCTGTTGTTAAATCATTTATTTTCAGTTATCTGGGAGCATGCATCTTTTGGAGGGTAAATGTTCATTATTGAGGAGAGTCAGATGGTGGCTAATGTTCCCTCTAAGTTTTCTTTATTTTCGCAGGCTCAAAGCTCCTCTGAACACTGTGTTGAAATTTATGGAGTGAGAGGGGCAGCTATGGTACATATTGTTTCCCAAATCCAGAAGTAAAGTCAGTCCCAAATGGACATTTTATAGAGCCAGCCCACAGCCAAAATAGACAACCTTAGCGATATGACAATAGATATTTCCAACCCTTAGCACAAGGATGTTCTAACTTTAAGAGCCGTCCAGTTCCAACAATGCCAGAATGTGGCAATGGAAATCTTTTGAAGCTATAAGCAAACCCACAGAGATTGTCAGTTGGATCTAGCTAGGACCCTGGCATTTTTGGCAGGGAGCTTGCAAGGAGCCTAAGGAGCAGGGTGAGGCATAGGATTTGGTGGTCAGATGAGAAGTGGCAAACAGCAGTTACGTCGGAATGTGCTCCTGACACATACAGGATGCATGTACCGTCTTTCATACACGTTTATGTAGGTATGTTGGACTATCATTTTAAGAGCTGAAAATGTGTTGCTGGAAAAGCGCAGCAGGTCAGGCAGCATCCAGGGAACAGGAGAATCGACGTTTCGGGCATAAGCCCTTCTTATCTCCTGTTCCCTGGATGCTGCCTGACCTGCTGCGCTTTTCCAGCAACACATTTTCAGGTCTGATCTCCAGCATCTGCAGACCTCACTTTCTCCTATCATTTTAAGAGTCCAATTATGTGATGTTCTATGCCTATATGCATCATGTTACTGCAATCCAAAAATGTTTGGTGGACAGAAGCCAAATTCAAAGGGCTGAGAAATGATCAATGATTCTTTCAATTTCTGTGAACCATTGTATATATGATTGCAAATACTGAACATGTTTTCATTGCATTTCATTATTTATTGTGTGTTTATCTAAGTTTGTTGGATTATCCCTTTAAGCATCTGACATTGACATTTTGGAGGAAAGCATCTTAATATGAGCCTTGCCTGCAGAGTGGTCACATTGTAATATAAAGCTTCTGCTGTTGTGAAACACTTTGGCCTTCCATCCTTCTTGGAATGCTGACACTACTACCTTCCACTTCCTTCCCACCTTTCAATCAGCTGAATTAAAAATGTGCTTTTAAACTCCTACCTGCCTGCTGTAGCTACAGTATTATAGCACGGCAATGCAATATTGCGATCATTTGGCTTGTTAAGAATTTCAATTTCCATTAGTTACTTTTGAAAACATGATTGGTGGATAGGTTGTCGGTTTCAGCACCCACCAGCCTATGAGGATTTGTCATGGATGGATGGGAAGGCATGGACTCGCCACCTGATACTTTAAATGAAAGCATGTCAGCAGAGAGCCATAACATTCAGCCATATATTTTTGACTGTAAACAGTTTTCATTTTAAAAGAAAAGCAATATATTGAGAATGATGGAAATCTGAAATAAGAAATGCTGGAGAAACTCCAGAACAAGAGAATGAGAAGAAGTCATTGGATTCGAAATGTTTACTCTTATTCTCGTTCCACAGATGCCTCCAAACTTGCGATGCTCATTCACATTTTCTGTTATTATTCCATTTTAAAGATCATGACTTATATTATTGCTGGAAATTTCTCCTGAAGAAATTGTGTGCTGTCTGTCTATTTCAGTTTTCTGACTGCATGGCTGCACACATGTGTATCTGAGAGAGAACATAGTGATGGATTGTGATACATTTTTAAGCTAGAATATGGTGGCCAGGCTATTACTTATCAGAAACCCTGGCTATAACTTAGATCTATTTAGATACTAGGCATGTTATGGTACATTGTACTCCTCTACATTGGGGAGACAGGCCGCCTACTTGCGGAACGTTTCAGGGAACACCTCTGAGACACCCGCACCAACCAACCCGACCGCCCCATGGCTGAACACTTTAGCTCCCCCTCCCATTCCGCCAATGACATGCAGGTCCTTGGCCGCCTCCATCGCCAGACCCTGGCCACACGAGGAAGAGCACCTCATCTTCCGCCTCGGAACCCTCCAATCACACGGGATGAATGTAGATTTCTCCAGCTTCCTCATTTCCCGTCCCCACCCCCCCCACCTT
>NW_025204623.1:0-4594 GCF_004010195.1 Chiloscyllium plagiosum | reverse complement strand
AGGCTCCCAAGCACTGAGGATGTCACCTAGACAGGGGACGAAACGTCTGCAACACAAATTCCCAGCTCGGTGAACAGAACCACAACAATGAGCACCCGAGCTACAAATCTTCTCACAAACTTTGAACCTTGAAAAGACCTAATCCTGGAGTACATTTTTAAATTATTTATGGAATCAACTTCTGCTATCTTTTCATGGTGAACATTCCAGAGGTTATTGAATCTGAATTTTAAAAAAATCCTACATTTTCCCTCTAGATCTTTTGCCGATGATTTTTAAATCTGTAACTTTTGGTTTTTGATCCCCTCACCAGAAGGACTGGTTCTGTCAAATCTCTCCTCATTTTGAAAACCTTGAATAGGCCATCTCTGAACCTTCTCTTGGATCAAGGATCAGTCTGTTTTTTCCAGCCTCTCCTCATGATCGATGTGCTTATCCTTGGTAAACCTTTGGACCCTTCCGGAGGCTTTCTCAAATAGAACAGAATCAAATAGCAATTTATTGTCACTTGTATTTATGAAAATACAGTGAGATGTGTATAATTCAGTTTGGCACCATTTTAATTACAGAAATTTTAAAAACTAAGTTCATCTTTTGTTCCCTCCACAGCTGTATGATGAATCCTTATCACTGCATATCATGTTGTATGAGCTAGCAGGATTTGGGTCCCCATAACTCTGCTACTACCATATTTTAGGTAGGGATCCACAAACCTGTTTTGTTCAGAATCACGGAATTCTTACAGTATGGAAAGAGGTCATTCGTTGAGTCCACACCAACCCTCTGAAGAGCATCCCACCCATACATAGCCCCTTACTCTATCTCTGTGACTTCATATTTACCATGGCCAATCAATTTTTGACTGTGAAAGGAAACCAGATTGGTTGAAATTCACACAGATGCAGGAGAATGAGCAAACTCCACACCGTGACCCAAGGTGAACCCGGGTTCCTGGCGCTGTGAGACAGCAGTACTAACTACTGTGCCTCTGTGCCGCCCAGCTTTGTTCAAAGGGTCTCTAGAAAACCAATAGGTAGACCAATAAGAAGTGGCTCTTATCTCTATCAAGGTATACTCAAATGTAGTATCGCCATCAGATACACCCCTGAGAAGGAATATCTGTGAAGCTCTGAGAATGTACTGTCAAAATGTTCCTCCCATCTTCCACAAGTGCAGATACGTTCACTTGGGTGTGTAATCTATCCTGAATAGGCTCAGGGACAACTGCTGGTGAGCTTGGCACAGACATGGGCCTTATAGCCAGTGGATGAAATCATGACCAAGCTCTCTAAAACCCAGAGGATATTTGGAGAACAGGTCCCTGCTGAGCACACTATGATGATGAGACTCTGGATGTGGACATGAACGAACCAATGGAATGCATGAGAAGCAGAGGAATGTTAGGCAGAGGTGTCAGAGATTACGTGTAGACTGGAACAAGATGCCTCGGAATCTGGCCAAGTTCTGTCTGACCGAGTAGTTCTGGCCTGGCAGCTTCCATAGTGACGGCCGCTGCCCTGGGAAGTTAGGTCCAGCAGAGCAAACAAAGGGAACTTCAATCTATTATTCAAGCTACAGGCGCATGGATGAATTCATTCAATGGCGAGGTTAGGCCTCCCTGCAAGTGCTACATCCCTTCAAAGTGTGAAGATGGTGCCATTGTGCCCCAACAGGGAGGAGGACTGACAGCCAGGCATCCAAGAATTCTTATCCCAGGATACTTCGGCAGAGAAGTGCCTCTCCACCTTCATCTGCCTGTGACCTAATAACCTCAAGGAGGGTAGGCCAAGAAGATTACATCTATGCAGGCATCCCACAGCAGGCCTCACTGCTCTAGCTCCTAAACGACCAGAATTCACCCACCAAAGTCACCTGAGGCATTCTGTCAAAGTGGTCAGCAGGCTTCCTCAAGCTTAGCTGCAGCTGTCAAGGTAGCACCCAGCTGTAGCAGTAAGAAAAGAAAGAATAAAGAACATTAACATTTTCTTTTGGATGTGCAGCTGTCTATGTTATGTGGAACCAAGTATTTCACAAACATAGCACTTTGCACTACATGAATGAAGTTTCTTTCTCACTGTTAAGGCTTCTAAATGTTTCTGTTATGTGCAAGATGGATAGGGTAGCAATGATAGGGTAGCGGATTGGGTCTGGAAGGGATGATGTTCAGAGGGGCAATGTGGACTTGATGGACTGAATGGCCTGCTTCCACACTGCTGGGATACTGATTCTATGAGAGTCATGATTCTTTGCAACTGTCTCCCTGAAAAAAAACGGTGAAAGCGGAGTCTTTGAATATTTCAGAGCAGAGGTGGACAGATTCAAATTAAGTAAGTGGTGAAAGGTTAAAAGGCTGGTGGGAATGTGGACTTAATCATATAATCAGATCAACCGTGATCATCTTAAATGTTGCAGCAGGCTCGAGGGGCTGAGTGGCCATTCCTGTTCCTGATCCTGTGTTTTAATCTACATCTACCTGCCGATCGAAGGGTACAGCTGGATTTCCAAGCCATTATTATCCAGAATCCCTGTTTCTACTGAACTTCTAGGTTGTAACCCTTGTGGAATTTGATGAGAAGACATTGGAACAGTGGTATTGCACTTGTAAGAAGGGTTGGGGGTGGGGTGAATAACTTAGTTGGTTGGACTGCTGGTTTACAATTTACAATAATACTAACAGTGTGGGTTCAGCTGCACCAGCTGAGGTTATGATAAAGGATTGTCCTTCTCAACCTCTCCCCTTGCCTGAGGTGTGTTGACCTTCAGGTTATACCATTACCAGTCATCTCTCTCTCATTAGAGAGCAGCCCTATGGTCCAGTAGGACTGTGGCAACTTTATCTTTACCTGTAATTTGTTCCCCACAAATTGTTTCCACAGGCTTCTGAACAGTTTGGACTGCAAAGTATTTATCAAACAAATATAGTGGAACCTCTAGATGCCAAATACCCATGCCAGCATTCCACTTTCAGTATTGGAGTTATTTTCCTGTGCCGTTGTGATGGGTTTTGGATCTGAATGTGACACATTAGTTGTCCTGCAGCAGACCCGTACCAAGGCCTTTTTGAGAGGTGTCTATTTTCAGAATGGTAAGGTTAGAGAGTTTACTGAAGTACACGTTGTCTCTTGATGTAAGACACAGCATTCTTGAGTGAAACATTATGTAGAGATGACCAAAATAAGGTGTTTTTTTCTCCAGTTATGAAACCAGCTGAGAAATGTTCAAGCATAGTGCTGTACCCAAACCTAGCAAATTTGTGTTGATCTTTCACTGCTCAACAGAGAGATGTCAAGAGGAATCCACCGAATGTCTACCCGAGTTAATGAGAGTTCAACAAAATTATCCAAAAGTGTGTTTCTCATGAACCTCAATGCATTTTGCCAGGTGCTATTGGTAACCAATCAAGATTGTGGCACGGTGGCACAGTGGTTCGCACTGCTGCCACACTGCACCAGAAACCCGGGTTCAATTCCCACCTCAGGCAACTGACTGTGTGGAGTTTGCGCATTCTCCCCGTGTCTGTGTGGGTTTCCTCCGGGTGCGCCGGTTTCGTCCCACAGTCCAAAAATGTGCATGTTAGGTGAATTGGCCATGCTAAATTGCCCGTAGTGTTAGGTGAAGGGGTAAATGTAGGGGAATGGGTTTGGGTGGGTTGCGCTTCAGCGGGTCAGTGTGGACTTGTTGGGCCGAAGGGCCTGTTTCCACACTGTAAGTAATCTAATCTAATTGCTTGCCACATTCATTTGGAAAGTTTTGCTTCACCAGATTAACATTGGGATCACTTTGGTCCTCATCATTTTCCAAAGGAATATGTCCAATATCGTATAATGTCTTCAAATAGTCATATGCCACATGGAAACATAATGATGCTTGGGAAACAGGGGGACACGATCAGAGTGCTAAAGCAATTATCTGTGGAAGGGCTCACCCAAAACAGCATGTATTATTTTCAAAAGAATGTATTTTCTTCTCGCAACATAATCAACAATGATGGTAGACCTAAGAAGACTAAAGTCCTTTCAGGATTTTGCTACTTCAAACTCAGTTCATGATTCCCAAGATCTTAGAAGATGGTAAACCAGTTGGTGATTGCTTTTGTCTCACTTTGCAACTACCATAGAACCCTGACACATTCTGCAAGAAAGCGTAAGAATGTGGGCGGCACGGTGGCACAGTGGTTAGCACTGCTGCCTCACAGCGCCAGAGACCCGGGTTCAATTCCCGCCTCAGGCAACTGACTGTGTGGAGTTTGCACGTTCTCCCCGTGTCTGCGTGGGTTTCCTCCAGGTGCTCCGGTTTCCTCCCACAGTCCAAAGATGTGCAGGTCAGATGAATTGGCCATGCTAAATTGCTTGTAGTGTTAGGGAAGGGTAAATGTAAATGTAGGGGTTGGGGTATGGGTGGGTTGCGCTTCGGCGGGTCGGTGTGGACTTGTTGGGCCGAAGGGCCTGTTTCCACACTGTAATGTAATCTAATCGTATCCACTGTGGCTGCATCAATTGAATGCTTTTCACAGGATCAAGGACATGTCGTGTCAAAGATGTCCTAGCTTAATACAAGTTGGCCTTTCCAATCATTACGGAGGAGAAAGTGAGGT
>NW_025204622.1:0-9645 GCF_004010195.1 Chiloscyllium plagiosum | reverse complement strand
TGTTTCCCTTAGCATCGGAAGTGAACATCAAAAATCGTCTACAATTTTATGAGGGTTTCCACCTCCAACACTGTTGCAGGTAGTGAGTTTTATATTCCCACAGCCTACTGGGCGATTAGTGTTTTCCTCACTTAGCACGAAACACTCTCCATCATAACTTAATCTTATGCCTCTGATCATTGAACTAGGAAACGAACCATCCTTTCAACCATATTTTTGTTATGTTTTTATGCCTCTGAATCTTGTCTCCTCTCAATCTCAGGAAAATATCTGCAGTCTGTCTAATCTCACTTCATAACTGAGACACTCTTGTCCAATACTTTTTGTTTCACAATTGTGTGTTTCCTGTACAAGGGCATGAGAGATTATTGAAATTCATGGATCCATCTGTATACTTGACTACTAAATCCACATTTGCTCCCAGGAGGTGTGAAAGTCAAGAGTTTAAACATTACTCCTTATGGCTTATGTCTGCCGTTTTAGTGCCTGATGTGGTCTAAGGCAGGCGACAATTGGTTTATGTATTGCATGAAGATGTCTTCAATTTTTACAAAACTTGACAGTTTGTACACTGAAACGAGTTCTACCTTTTCGAGTCCCTCTGGCACCCTGTTGCTGTTAGAACACAGAATGTTCAGAAATTCTTCCCATCTCAAAATTTCTACTGCGATTTGGTTGAAGAATATCTCCCATCTCCTGTGGTAAGAACAATCCCAATGTTGGCGCTTTTGCTGTCGGTCCATTCCGAACTTAATTCATATGTTGTCTTGTCTGTGCACATTTCCGACATGTGCCAATGACCGAAGGGCTTTGACACTGCATCTACCGGTAAGGATGGCTGTTGCTCTGGCTGCCTAGATATCCGTGGCTTTCTTTTTTACATGATACTGTGCAACATGAACATCAATGTCTGAAGGGCGAAGTGGTGAAATTTAATAAAATTACGAGAGGCATGGATTGAGTAGATATTCGAACAGTTCTTTTTATCACACTTCTTTTTTTCCGAACAGAAACGTAAAATACACATTGTCATAGGTTAAAGTTAAAATAAAGACAATTTATTAACGCAAAGAATGGTAGTTGCCTGGAATGCGCTGCCTGGGGAGATGGTAAAATTCAGATCCGATAGAAATTTCAGGAGACATTTAGAAATCGTTGGAAGTGGCAACAAATAGAGTTATATGGACCACGTGCAGGCGTGTGGGATCCGTTCAGAATGGCTTGATTATCAGCGCAGATATTGTGGACCAACAACCTATGCCTGTGCTGGACTGGTCTGGTTTCTATTCGGTTCCTCTTAAGCTTGTTCCACTCTCAAAACATGGAAATGTCAAGATTCTAATTTGTGCATCTTTAAATACTTGCCGCGCTCTCGCCATCAAAGTCTTGGGTTTGACCGACATAGCTATCCTCTGAGCGACAAAGTTCTCTCACATCCCAATTTCAAGTGAATTTGTGTGGTTCTGTAAGTATGCCTTCAGTCCCATCTTTGATCACATTCCGAAATATATGTGTTATCAAGATTTTTAGAGTCTTGTGTGATTCAATACATGCTTCGTCATAATTATAATTATAAAAGTTATAAATTATTTAGTTCTTCTCAATATTAATAATCTTCATATCAGAAATGTACATATTGATTGTCTTTTACACCGCTTCTGGTACGTGTGCATATTTTGAAACAAATCCCAATCAAACTACTCACTACTCCTGGTCATACATCATGTTGTGGTTACCAGATTTCATTTTCATAGAATAATTGAATTGCCACAGTGTGAAAACGACCATTCGGCCCAACAGGTCCACACCAACTGAATACCATACCACCGAGACTGACTCCCCGATCCTATCCTTAAAACTCTGCATTTCCAGTGGCTAATCCACCAACATACATATCCCCGTATACAATGGGCAACTCAGCATGGCCAATCGAACTAATCTGCACATAGACAGTCATAGAGTCATGGAGATGTACAGCATAGAAACAGGCGCTTCGGTCCAACCCATCCATGTTGACCAGATATCCCAACCAAATCTAGTCCCACCTGCCAGCCACCGTCCCACATTCTCCAAACCCTTCCTATACATATACCCATCCAAATGCCTTTTAAATGTTGCAATTGTACCAGCCTCCACCACTTCCTCTGGCAGCTCATTCCATAAACGTACCACCCTCTGTGCGAAAACGTTGCCTGTCAGGTCTCTTTTATATCTTTCCCCTCTCACCCTAAACTTATGCCCTCCAGTTCTGGACTCACCCACCACAGGAAAAAGACTTTGTCTATTTATCCGATCCATGCCCCTCATAATTTCGTAAACCTCTATAAGGTCACCCCCTCAGCCTCCGATGCTCCAGGGAAAAAAGCCCCAGCCTGTTCAGCCTCTCCCTGTAGCTCAAATCCTCCAACCCTGGTCACATCCTTGTAAATCTTTTCCGAACCCTTTCAAGTTTCACAGCATCGTTCCAATAGGAAGGAGACCAGAATTGCACGCAATATTCCAACAGTGGCCTAACCAATGTCCTGTACAGCCGCAACATGAACTTCCAACTCCTGTACTCTATACTCTGACCAATCAAAGAAAGCAACACAAAGTCCTTCTTTACTATCCTATCTATCTGCGTCTCCACTTTCAAAGAGCTACGAACCAGCACTCCAAGGTCTGTTTGTTCAGCAACACTCCCTAGGACCTCACCATTAAATGTATAAGTCCTGCTAAGATTTATTTTCTCAAAGTGCAGCACCTCATATTTATCTGAATTAAACTCCATCTGGCACTTTTCAGCCCAGAGGCCCATCTGGTCAAAATCCTTTTGTAATCTGAGGTAACCTGCTTCACTGTCCACTACACCTCCAATTTTGGTATCATCTGCAAACTTACTATCTGTACCTCTTAAGCTCGCATCCAAATCACTTATATAAAGGACAAAAATTAGAGGTCCCAGTATCGACCCTTGCGGCACTCCACTGGTAACAGGCCTCTAGTCTGAAACGCAACTCTCCACCACCACCCTTTGTCTTCTACCTTTGAGCCAGTTCTGTATCCAAATGGCTAGTTCTCCCTGTATTCCGTGAGATCTAACCTTGCTAACCAGTCTCCCATGGGGAACCTTGTCGAACGCCTTACTGAAGTCCATATAGATCACATCTACCGCTCTGCCCTCATCAATCTTCTTTGTTACTTCTTTAAAAAACTCAAAAGATCCCCTCAATGAAACACCGCCCGTTTGTGCCATTTCCCCTCTACAACCGACTGCCCCATTGTAACATACCACTGTGACATCACCCAACGCCCTGAAACAACTGACCCGATGAAATACGCTACCTTTCACTATCACCCACCGACCCAAAACTACTATCCTATAGAAACACGACTTCCTACGCCATCTCGTCAGCCCCAAAGCATCCCCCTGGTGAAACATCCCCCTACCCCATTGAGCCATCACCTACAGCTGTGCAGCACACTATTTGTTGTAGCAACACTTGCGCCATCTCACGCTGCCACATAACACCCAACTAATGAAATATCCATCCCATGCGCTATTTTCCACTACCCTGATACATTCCCCCAATAACACACACCCTTGCACCATCTCCAGCCTCCACAAAACACCCACCTCTTCCATCATCTCTTGCCACTACAAACAACCATCCCAATGACACACATCTGCTTCGGCCCCACCCCACTACACTTAAGCAACGCTCTAATTGCACCACCACCCGTCACTCTGAAGCACCCCTGTTGACATGCACCCTCCATTCGCAACCTCCAGCCATACAAAAATCTCCCCAAAGAACACAGTTCATGTGTCACCTCCCGCCACAGTGAAACACATTTGTTATCTTCACCCACGCTGAAGCACGCACCCGAAAAAATACTCACCATGTTCTTTGCTGCTGCCCGAAACACGCATATGAGGAAACGCAACCCCACACACCATCTCCCGCTGATCTGAAAGAACCCATCCAATGTAACAACCCCTTTGCACGCCCTCCTGCCAGCCTAAAACACTCCTCAATGAAACCCCATGTTGAGCAATTTCCTGCCACTCTGCTGATCTGAAACAAACCCATTGACGAATACCCACCCAATGAAACACTCCGCCTTGCACTATCTCCCTCCACTCTGAAACATCCCCAAAGATACATGGCCCTCTTGCACTTTCTCCACCGCCCCGCTGCATCAGAACATCCACTCCACGTCGCCATCACCCGGAACCCAAAAACATCCACCCTTGATAAAACAGCACCCTTTGCGACATCTCACATGGTCACGAAACATGGTCCTGATGAGACACCCACCCCTTGTCTCATCTCCCGAAACACCCCTCATAGGAAACACACCCTGCTTGCGACATTTGCCCGCCCTGCCTCGCCGAAACACACTTCCTAACCAGACAGCCCCCGTTGTGCTATCTCACCGTGAAACTCCCAGCTTATGAAAAAGATCCCCGCGCTCTTTGCCACCAACCTGAAACACACATGTGATGAAACACAGGCCCCCGCACCTTCTCCTGCAGCCCTGAATCGCCACCTGATGAAACACCCATCTTGCGCCATCACCTACGCCATCTGCTTTCCCAAAACATCCCGACCAACAACTCACCCACCCACAATAAGCTCTGTGCTTTCTCGCCCACCCTACCGTACGAAAGGACAAACACCTGACGAAACATCCCGCCCTTGCTTCACCTTCCACTATCCCAAACCCCACGTCCCCAGATGAAACAACAACCGCTTGTCCCATCTCCTGGCGCCTTCAAATACACACCCCAGTGAAACACAACTGCCATTTTGGCATCTCAGCTTCCGCAAATCACCCCCACCGACAAAACACTCTCGATGCCTAAAACCCAGCCCTGACAAAACGCATCCCCAGCAACATCTTCCCCTGCTTCAACAACCACCCAATGAACCATACCCACATACATCGTGTCCTGCCGCTTTGAAACATGCTCCCGACAAAGTACTCCTTTGTGCCATTTCCAGCCGCCCCAAAGCAACACCTCTGATGAAAAGCCTCCACCTTGCACCATAATCAACACCCTGCCACCCCGAAACACCGCCCCCACAAACCACCATCTCCTTTAGCCCTTTTTACCTGTCTGCTGACCCGAAATACACACTTCTTTAAGTAGCTTTAACGTGAAAATTCCAGGAGTAATGCAGCTTCTCGTACCAATTAGTTTTGACCAAAACGAATTGAAACACAAATAAAAGAGAACATAATACCGAATACCTTAAACTGTCTGAAAACGCAAGAGGTCTTGCTAACTCAATGATGCTATTTCTAATCCTTGCAACAATCCTCATAAACAACCCTTGGCACAAAACATCCATCACAGGGTCTTACAGGACAGATATCAGAGAGAGAGGAGGATCAGCCTGGAACTACTTCTCTTGCCTCCAGCAGCTTCACTACTGCTTGACTGCCTTCATTGATTATTCAGACAAAAGCAGTGGAAAACTTAGCTGAGGACTCTGGCAACTCAACTTTCATTGTGCATTTTATTTAATTTAAAAACCGTTTACCTGAGCCAGTATCGGTTAGCTGTAATCGGATTGGCTCTTCACTTCGGATTTATCGGATTCTGTGTCTTTTCGAACTTTAAAACTAGGCAAGATTGACATAATCTTCTTAAAGATACAGCATCATCACAGCTGAAGAATGAAAACTTTTGTATTTATCCCAGAAGCTTTTCTGGGTCCCCAGATAACAAAAAAGAACTAAACCAGACTAGAAAAAAACCCTGAACTGGGAGAACTGGGCACTCCCATTTCAATGTACTAGCAGCTAAAGCAAAACTAATCCGAAAAGACTTTTTTTCCAGATTGTTGCCTGAGGCAGCAAAAATTGGCCATAATCAAAGTAGCCCACACGAAGACAAATCAGAACGTCTGTCTTTTACAAGCCTCATAAAAAAGATCATGGACAGCAAATCCTTTGTAAAGTAGCAGCATCCTCACAGACCATAGCCAGTAAAAAGTCCTAATATCTGGAAATCACGGTGAGATGAAAAGTGCTCGATCATGCAGAATGAAGTTGGAGTGGTGGAAACCAGTGGAGAAATGGTGATAGCGTACTGCAGAAACTCTCAGTTCCAGGAATCCAAATATTCCTTAGTAATGATGTAGCTGCATCGAAGGTAGGAGTGCCTACTGTGGCTGACAAAACACAGTGGAAAGTCAGGCAACTTATGTCTAACTGGAAGTATATCTTGGGATTTTTCGTGATTGTGTGAGTAGAAGATCACAAAATCACCAGTTGAAATTGGAAGAGAAATCCGTAAGTGCAGAAGTTGAAGAAGGGTTATCAGCAACAATTTGTAATCGAATGGCTGAGACAAAAAAAAGTAACAAGAGGGCAAAGTGGATTTTTTTTATTCAAGACAAATTAACTGAGTTTCAACAGACTGGTGACAAACTGCCGCAATTATACCGGGAAACATACAAAGAAGAATGTTATGAGCGTATTCCGGTATGTTACTGCTTTAATAATGATGTTTCGATGTGGAAATGGAGATTTTCACATAATCACGCAGATGAGAACTCGGCTGAAGTTCATCAAGTTGCATTGCCAGTGGTTTACAAGATGGAGGTGTTGCGGGTAGCACATAAATTACTAGTAGGTGGTTAATTAGGAGGTAGAAAAACTCAAGCGAAAATACAAAAAAAAACATTTTTCTTGGCCTCAACTGCAGAAGGATGTACAAGTAATTTCCCAAAATGCCACAGATGCCACGTAATTGAAAACCTCAGGCAGGAATACAAGCAGAACGTTTAACACTCGTGCTTGCATTTGAGGGATCTTCTACAGGAGAATTAATTGATTGCATATGACCCGAACGGAAACAAAAATTCAGTATCGCTATGTGTTCACATTAACGGATATCTTCACCACATTTCCAGAGGCCATTCAGTTGCATAATATCACTACGAAAAGCACTGCAGCAGAGCAAGTCAAGTCTTGCACCAGAGATGGACTACACACAGAGATACAGCCAGTTTAAGGCTCACATTTTACAACAAAGTTATCCAGGGAAGTCATGTATGGCTTTGGAATAAATTAATTTAAGTTCATTACATACATTGAAGAATTACAGATAGCGTTGGAAAGGTGACATCAAGATTAAAGAGCAGGTTAAGAACGCAAAAACCTAGAGTAACCAGATGATCAGGATAAAGGAGTTGTATTTTTACTATGCAGCAAATGAATTGGCCAAATTCAGTCTGTTTGTACTGGTTTTTGCATAGGAGGTGACATGATCGCTAAAATTAATTAAGGACGCAGTTGAATTATGCTGGTCATGTCATACCTGGCAGGCATTTGTGAAAAAAGCAGTAATAAATTCACACCTATGATATAAATTCCTGCATTTGAAGTGAATTTTACAAGAGCCTAAAACTGACTGATAGAACGTGAGAACTGCAGATGTTGGAGGTCAGAGTGGTAAGGTCTGGCACTGAAAATGCACAGCAGGTCAGGCAGCATCCAAAGATCAGGAGAATCATTGTTTTAGGCACAAGCCCGTCATAAGCTTGGATGCTGCCAGACTTATTACGCTCTTCCAGCGTCACAGTTTTTCCACTGTTAACTGAATGCATTGAACAAAAGTTAGAATCAATCTGTGCTGACAATAATGGGTATGTCGACAACATTTCCACTAAATAATAAAACAGCTAGAATTATTGTTGACGAATTACTCAAAATTTTCAAGACGTACAGAAGAGCCACTGAGATACAGTCAGATCGATAGTTAATTTTTGCATCAAAATCATTCAGAGTATTGATGTTTGGTTCGGAATAAAATAATTCCAGTCTGCTGCAGTCCATCCAGAATCACATGGGTAGCGAGAAATGTAGCATCAGACATAAAGGCAACGTTCAAAGCTTATAGTCAGGACTATCTAAATGCAAAGGATAAAGGAAGTCTGTCTGTACGTTTTTTACAATCAGTGCTGCAACAAATGAATTGACCACCTTTGAATCCATTTGAATTAATATTTTTCGGCATGAAATGAAAGGATCTTTCAATGTCATTATGGAGAAATTGGTAAATCAGAAACCAGAGACCACATAATACGAAAACGTGTCAGATTTTAGGAAGCGATTAAATATAGATGGATAATTGTTTCGGCAGCATCTAAAATACCACAGCAAACAATAAATTCGGACGCAGGGAATGACTCGAAAACTCGCAATTTTGCTACTGAGATATGGTCTTCGTGTTACTGGCAGTGGGAGATAAATCTTTTAAAAACAAGGTTTAGAGGACCTTATCAAGTCGAAAGGAGATTGAGTGGAAAACCAGTTGACAAGAACGCTGAACAGAAAAAAAACTCTCATGAAATGCGTCATGTGAATATACTGATAAAGTATTTTGACTGGGAAGGAAACCCAAAGGAGACTGTGTTGTTACTTGCAGCACATAATGAAGAACCAATTTCAAAGGATTCTGAATTGAACATTCTTCAAATTAGCTTGTACAACGAGAACGTTGTCTAGAATTCGGTCCAATGATTAGGCTCCTTCTGGAGAAAAATCGAAATGAACAGAAAAAAAAGTTCTTGCAATCGCATGGGGAGATATATGGAAATAAACTGGGAAATGCCAACCTAATTGTGCATGTTGGAGATATAGGAAATGGAGTTTCGATTAAGCAACATCCTTCAAGGCTTAACCCATTAAAGTTGGCACAAGTTCAAAAAGAGTTCGAATGCATGCTCCAAGATTACATAATTGAAGCGTGTTGCAATGACTGGAGCACACCCAGAGTAATGGTCCCAACATCATGTGGTGTCCAACGGTTACGTGTGGATTACCACAAAGTTAATGCAGTCAAAACGATTGATACAAACACTATTCTACATTTGGAAGACTGTGTTGAACTGGTCCACGAGTTGGCACTCGCCCTCCACGATGTAAAGGAGACCATATCTGCGTTGAAAATGTGTTGCTGGAAATGCGCAGCAGGTCAGGCAGCATCCAGGGAACAGGAGAATCGACGTTTCGGGCATAAGCCCTTCTGCGTGCATTGCAATGACTCTGGACAGGGAACATACTGAACCCATATTGTGTGCATGACTGACCTCGGGGAATAGAGTAGACTGACCTCACTGTGTGTGCATATTGCTGACGCCATGCACCTTCCTGTCTGTTGTCACCAGATATGTAGGTTGACCCCGGGGAGAAAGTGAATTCATCCCATCATGCATTTATCACTGATCCTAGTAGAGAGTAGACAGACCCCACTGTGTGTGCATTCCTGAGCCCGAGGATACAGCATATTGTCCTACTGTGTGCCTATCACTCTCTACAGGAAGACACCAGGAAGGTGGAACTGTGTGTGTCTGTTACTGATCCCTATCACTGATCCCGATGATTGATCATATTGAAACGTTTGGGTGTGTGTGACTCGCTGATAATGAGGAGCTTGTAGACTGACTCCACTATGTGTTTATCTTTGGTGCAAGGAGAGAGCATAATGAAGCCACTGTGTGTGTATCACAGAACCTGTGGAGATTTTCGAATGACCCCACTGTGTATTTTTAGATTTTAAAATAGATTCCCGACACATTGGAAGCAGGCCCTTCGACCCAACAAGTCCACACTGACCCTCTGGAGAGCAGCGCACCCAGACCCATT
>NW_025204621.1:2964-9644 GCF_004010195.1 Chiloscyllium plagiosum | reverse complement strand
GACGTATAAAATTCTGACAGGATTAGACAGGGTGGATGCAGGAGGATGTTCCCGATGGTGGGTGCGTCCAGAACCAGGGGTCACAGTCTGAAGATTCAGGGTGGACCATTTACGACAGCGATGAGGAGACATTTCTTCACCCAAAGAGCAGTGAGCCTGTGGAATTCATTATCACAGGAAGTAGTTAATGCCAAAACATTGGATGTATTCAAGAGGCGGCTAGATATAGCACTTGGGATAATTGGGATCTAAGGTTATTGGGACAAAGTAGGATTCGACAGTTGAGTTAGACGATCAGCCATGATTGTGATGAATGGTGGAGCAGGCTCGAATGGCCACCTCCTCTATTTGATGTTTCTTTGTTTCTCTGTTAAACGTAAAGAGTACTGGAGAAACTCAGCAGCATGTGTGAACAGAGTTCATGTTTCAAGTGCAGTCTGACTCTTCAGATTTCTGAGGAGGTTCTGACAGTTCTGAAGAAGAGTCACATTGGACTCCAAACATCCAACTCTCTCACCACAGATGCTGCCACATCTACTGCGTTTCTCCAGCAATCTGTGTTTGTGTGATAACTTGCAACAGTGTGTGCAGGTACAGGTTGTTCTGCTGTAATGTGGCAGGCAGCGTTTGAGGAGTAGGAGAATTGATGCTTCGGACAAAATCCCTTCATCAGGAATGAGTCTTGTGAGCCGAGAGGGTGGAGAGATAAATGGGAGGGGGTGGGGCTGGGAGAAGGTAGCTGAGAGTGTGATAAGTAGATGAAGGTGGGGTCATGTTGATAGGACAGAGAGGAGGGTGGAGTGTATAGGTGGGAAGGAAGATGTAGTGGTAGGAAACCGGTTTCCTCATTCCCCTCCTCCATGCCTTATCACAGGTCCGTCCAACTCAGCACTGCCCTCATGACCTGTCCATCTTCCTTTCCACCTATCCACTCCACCCTCCTCTCTGACCTATCACCATTACCCCCACCTCCATGTTCCTATTGCACTCTCAACTACCTTACCCCAGGCCACACCTCACCCCCATTTATCTCTCCACCCCTTTGGCTCACAAACTTCATTCCGGATACAGGGCTTTTCCATGGGTGCTCCCTGACCTGCTGTGCTTTTCCAGCACCACACTCTCGACTTTGATCTCCAGCATCTGCAATCCTCACTTTTTCCAGCTGTAACATGACATTTGTGTTCCTCCGTGACCTTGCAATATAGAAAATCAGGCTGTAGATCGCTAATAGAAAATCGCTTTACCCATTCTGTAGAGAGTTTGTATTACCCAAACAACATCCACAATTCGTCAATTGTGTTACAGCTAATTTGCGCTGATGAAACACACATTACAGCAGAACGACCTATAGACTGTG
Source organism: Chiloscyllium plagiosum (assembly GCF_004010195.1). Taxonomy (NCBI): domain Eukaryota; kingdom Metazoa; phylum Chordata; class Chondrichthyes; order Orectolobiformes; family Hemiscylliidae; genus Chiloscyllium; species Chiloscyllium plagiosum. The sequence goes on along the minus strand of NW_025204621.1, from coordinate 8,284 downwards.
TCCCAATCCGCAGGGAGCAAACAATGATGACAGCCAACAGCCATCAAATCTAAGCAACAAATACGAAAGTGAAATCTGGCAGGTGCTGGACATCTGACACAAAAATACGCTGAAGATAATTTTGCTGCTGTAGTTATGTCGGAATCGCAGTCTTATTGACATAACTAATCAAAATGTGGAGATGCCAGGGTTGGACTGGGGTCAGTAAGGTCAGAAGTCACATGACACCAGGTTATGGTCTAACAGGTTGATTTGAAATCACAAGTTTTCGAAGCATTGTCAGTTGACGAGCTACTTCACCTAACGAAGGAGCAGTGCTCTGAAAACTTGTGATTTCAAATAAACCCATTGGACTATAACCTGGTGTCATGGGACATCTGACTATGAATACTCAAGTCATCGAGCTGAAACATTAACTGTTTCTTTCTCCACAGATGCTACCGGAGTTTCACCAGCACTTTATTTTTATCGGCCTCAACCATCAAATCCAAATAGGCCACTGACAGATAATAAATAAGAAGGGAATAAGCTAATCTAATTACAAAATATGTTTTGGAGAATTGGTTCCTCCACTAAGCTGAACCCACTGTTGAAGATCATAACACGACAAAAGTGGTAGCAAATGTCAGAAATTGGTTGAACTTGGCAAACAGTTTTGGTGTTTAGAATATACCAAACATGAGCCTTTCACTGGAAACTAGGATTTGATTTTGTTGGATTTCGAGAGATATCCCCCTCTCAGCTGAAGACACACTCCAGGGTACAGTTTCCTCTGATGATGTTTGGGCAGGATCCATGGTATTTCTACAATTTAGCCCGAGTGTGCACTTCTTTCTTATACATCTACCATGTTTTGTGCCTTTTATAACATACAAAAACAGAAATTGCTAGAGAAATGCAGCAGGTCTGGCAGCATTTGTGGAGAAAAAGCAGAGTTAACGTTTCAAGTCCAGTTTTTGTCAGTTTCAGAACTCCAGCATCTGCGGTTTTTTTGTTTTATTTTTGGGCCTTTATAAACTGTTCCCCTCTTTCCCTAGATCTGCTTTATAATTTGTCCCATGCTGATTAGTACTCCCTCATTACCTGTAAACTGTATTGCCGTATAAATTTAACCAGTTGTTCTGAAGCACAGAATATGGGAATAAAGAACAAGCAAGAGACTTCCATAATGTGTCTTTTACTTCCATGGCAAGTCAGTGCTGATTAAATTTACAAACAATGAAATCAAGTAAGGTGGAAAAGTGCTTGTGTGAAGTATAAATAATGCCATTGATCTTTTAGATACAATGTTCTATTACAATGCTGTAAAATACTATGTAGTTCCAAGTAACTGCATCGTTTTAACTTGCCCAGGCTATTTTCAAATCCACATTTTATATTCTGACTCCCAAATGGCAGCATCTTTATACAGATCCTCCCTTCTCCTGTGTCTTTTTGATTATAGACATGCTCTGTGATGCATAAACCTACCATGCCACAATCATCTTCCCTCTGGGTCTTTTCCCAGTCACCTTAAATTTGTGCCACATTGATAGCTTACACTCCTGTCACTGGAAACTCCATGTCCACCAAGATGTTTTGCAACTTTTAAACATCAATTAAACCTCTTCTTAACCTTTTCTTGTCTAAGAGGAACAATCCCACATTATCTAGCTTCATCAAAAAGCTGCAGTTCCTTAGCATTCGAACTATCCTGGTCAGTCTGCTGTGAGGTAATGATACAATAGTCTAGGGCCAAGGATTGTACACATTACCCCAACTGGAAGTCCGCCAATAATTCATAAACATAGGGTCCTTGCTTGTGCTCTCTTTGCATCAATTTCTAAAGGAGAAAGTGAGGTCTGCAGATGCTAGAGATCAGAGCTGGAAATGTGTTGCTGGAAAAGCGCAGCAGGTCAGGCAGCATCCAGGGAACAGGAGAATCGACGTTTCGGGCATATGAAGGGCTTATGCCAGAAACGTTGATTCTCCTGTTCCCTGGATGCTGCCTGACCTGCTGCGCTTTTCCAGCAACACATTTCCAGCATCAATTTCTAAAGCCTAAGAATCTTTACACATGCACATACGTGCACACGCACATCCGCACACACACTCCCTCCCAAAGGTCTGGCGGCATCTGTAGAGAGATAGATCCTTCTCAAAACATTCACTTTGATTTCTCTTCACAGATGCTACCAGACTTGCTGAACTTTTCCAACAATTTCTGTCTTTTGTTTCTGATTTTCAGCATCTGCACTTCTTTCATTTTTATTCCATACCCTTTATTATTTGTCTGATAATGATTACAAACTTGTCTTGATTTCCCACTGTTCAGATCAGGGTACTGGAGGAGAAATGACATTGGGGTTCACGATCAGTCTCCTGATCTATTTGAATGGTAGCGTGGACTAAATGGGCTAAATGGCCTCCTCTTGTTCTTATTTCCTTTGTTTTTATATGTGTCATTGCTAGATAAGTGTGTGGCAACATTCTTAAAAAGAGCAAAATACTCTGGATGCTGGAAATCTGCAAGAAGCACAGAGTGCTGGAGAAACACAGCAGGTCTGGCAGCATCTGTGGAGAGAGAAGAACAGAGTTAATGTTTTGCATCCAGTAACACTACTTTAGAAATGAGAGGAGTTGAAAAATGTTCTTTTTATGTAGCAGATAGAGGAGGAGGAGCAAGCAGAACAGATTGCAAGGATGCTCAGAGCCAAGGAGGTTGTGAAGGGCAGTGAAGGAAGGATAGAGATGTAAAAAGGGTGAAATGAAGACATGAAAAGAAGAAAATGAGACCACTCTGCTGAGAGCAATGTCATCAAGATGTGATGTATATTTGTATGTATGTGTGCATATTTCTGTGTGTATTTGTATGAATGAAAGAAAGAATTGACAAGGCAAGTGAAGCTCTGAAGTTTTGGAATTCAATATTGACTCCTAGAGGCTGTAAGGTGCCTAAGCAGAAAATGAGCCCACATTCCAATCCCTTTCTTTTCTGAAGAAAAATGACATCGGACTGAAAATATTAACTCTGTTTCCCTCTCCACAGATGTTGCCAGATCTGCTGAGTTTCCCTAGAAATTTGTATTTGTTTTTAAAAAGGGGCTGACTTTACCTATTTCCTATTGGAACCCTTTCTGGATTTGTTAACTTCTTTTGTCACTGAGTCACAGATTTTCAGTCTGGCTACACCATGCATTACATTTGTGTCAAAGTGCCAGGACGCACAGACCATTTCTTCAATATTCAATGTTATAATGAATATTGCATTAAAATAACTTGTGGTACATCAGTTATTTTCTCTGTTCAACCTCACGTGTCACTTTGGGTTTAAATATTACTCTGTTCTTCGGCTGTTCCAGTATTGGAAGAAAGTTCTGGCACTTCTGTACTCTTGTATTACTTTCCAGTTTTCCTTGGCATTTCATCCTCTCTTCAAAAAAACTGCTTCTGTATTATCTTGTACTCAATATTTACTGTCCCTTCATCCAACAAGCCTTTTCAAATATTTTTCTATTACTCAGCCTTTTAGTTTTCCTGTTGTTCAATTATAGAACATTTGTGTTTATTTTGGCCTCATTACATTCCCACATCATTTTCATGAAGAATGGTTATTTATCTCTGATGAATGTTCCAAACTGCAGCCTTGTCAGACCTGAACCTATTGGTAGTGTTGTCTCAGATAGAATTTGTCACACTTTAGCCACTATCTGGACCACTACCTCTGACCCACAAGCCTCAGGGTGGCCAAGTTACAACACTCCTGTCTCTGAGGAACAAAGTTTTAGTTTCAGACTTAGTGCAGCCTAATCTGGATAAATACTTTGTGGCAGTACAGAGGTATTTAACACAGGTATTATCTGCCAGATGAAATGCTAAGCAGAGGGATATGAATAGGAAAGGTTTGGAGGGATATGGGCTGGGTGCTGGCAGGTGGGACTAGATTGGGTTGGGATATCTGGTTGGCATGGATAGGTTGGACCGAAGGGTCTGTTTCCATGCTGTACATCTCTATGACTCTATTTATAGAGTCATACAGCAGGGAAACATATCTTTCGTTCCAAACTTGTGTGCGTTGACCGGACATCCTAATCTGACCTCGTCCCATTTGCCAGCATTTGGCCCATATCTCTCTGAATCCTTTCTATTCATGTACTCATCCAGATGCCTTTGAAATATTTTAACTGTACCTGCCTCCACCAGTTCCTCTGACAGCTCATTCCATACATGCACCACCCTCTGCGTGCAAAAGGTGCCCCTTGGGTCCCTTTTAAATCTTGCCCCTCTCACCCTAAACTTATGCCATCTAGTGTTGGACTCACCATCACAGGGAAAAGACTTTGTCTATTTACCCTATCCATGCCCCTCATGATTTTATAAACCTTGATAAGGTCACCCCTTGGGATTGCATTACACAACATCCTATTCTGCCACTCCCATGGGCAATGACTAGCTAAAGTAATATTGTTCTCCATAAGCTCCCTGAGCTGGATTAGTGATTAATGCTGCACATCTTTTCCCATAAATCCCCAATTTCCACCAAAATATTCAAGGAATTTCGAATCCACAGAGTTCAAAATAACCACAGAAGGACCACAAAATGCATTTACAGGCCTGCAAGACATTAGGTTGCCACTTCTGAATTATTTCTTTTTTTAACGTAACTGCAGAAGTTATGTTGTGGTAATATAATAGGTTTGTGGAAAATGTTGGCCTTTGCAGAAAATATAAAGTGGATTGAATGAAATGAAATAGATCTGATCTTCAAAACAAAAAATGTGAAACACATTATTGTTAATTTGCTTCACGCCCTGTACTCGTTTACCTAAACGAAGAATGAGCGGTTATGAGTAACTAAAATGCTTTATGTTCACGGGATGTGGACATCTCTGGTCAGGCTAATATTCATTGCCCATTCCTAATATCCCAAGAATGATGGCTTGATGGGCTATTTCAGAGGCCAGTTAGTTCTGTGTCAACTGCACTGTCGTGGGTTTGGAGTCACATTTAAGACAGGAGAAAGTGAGGACTGCAGATGCTGGAGATCAGAGCTGAAAAATGTGTTGCTGGAAAAGCACAGCAAGTCAGGCAGCATCCAAGGAGCAGGAGAATTGACGTTTTGGGCATAAGCCTTTCTTCAGGAATGAGGCTGGTGTGCCAAGCAGGCTAAGATAAAAGGTAGGGAGGAGAGACTTGGGGGAGGGGCGTTGGGAATGCGATAGGTGGAAGGAGGTTAAGGTGAGGGTGATAGGCCGGAGAGAGGGTGTGGGCGGAGAGGTCGGGAAGAAGATTGCAGGTCAAGAAGGCGGTGCTGAGTCTGAGGGTTGGGACTGAGATAAGG
>NW_025204621.1:0-2864 GCF_004010195.1 Chiloscyllium plagiosum | reverse complement strand
GCGATTGGAGGGGCGGGGTTCAAGGGCGGAGGAGCGGGAAGTGGAGGAGATGCGGTGGAGAGCATCGTCAACCACGTCTGAGGGGAAATTGCGGTCTTTGAAGAAGGAGGCCATCTGGGTTGTTCGGTATAGGAATTGGTCCTCCTGGGAGCAGATGCGGCAGAGGCGAAGGAATTGGGAATATGGGATGGCGTTTTTACAGGGGGCAGGGTGGGAGGAGATGTAATCTAGGTAGCTGTGGGAGTCGGTCGGTTTATACTAAATGTCCGTGTTGAGTCACATTTAAGACAGACCAGGTGAGGACAAACAGATTCCCTTCCTTAAACGGCAGTGGTAATACACTGAGATCAAATTGTTGAAATCGGCAACCAGAGACTTTCAGAAATTTACAAAGGTTTTGTTATAGATCCATAAAATGTTGCAAACAACATAAAAATGTAAGAACTAGGAGCAGGAATAGGCCATCTGGCCTCTCGAGCCTGCTCTGCCATTCAATAAGATCATGGCTGATCTTATTGTGGACTCAGCTTCATGTACCCCCCCACTCACCAAAACCGTTAATTCCTTTACTGTTCAAAAATCTGTCTATCTCTCCCTTAATAACATTCAACGAGGTAGCCTCAACTGCTTCACTGAGCAGGGAATTCCACAGATTCACAACCCTCTGGGTGAAGAAGTTCCTCCTCAATCAGTTCTAAATCTGCTCCCTTTTATTTTGGTGCTGTGCCCCCTAGTTCTAGTTTAACCTGCCAGTGGAAACAATTGCCCGCTTCGATCTTATCTGTTCCCTTCATAATTTTATATGTTTCTATAAGATGCCCCCTCATTCTTTTAGATTCCAATGAGTATAGTCCCAGTCTACTCAATCTCTCCTCGTAAACCAACCCTCTCAAGTTCGGAATCAATCCAGTGAACCTCCTCTGCACCCCTACCAGCGCCAGTACATCCGTCCTCAAGTAAGGAGACCAAAACTGTACACAGTACTCCAGGTGTGGCCTCACCAGCATCCCATACAGATGCCGAATAACCTCCCTATTTTTAAATTCCATCTTTCTAGGAATGACGGACAATATTCCATTTGCCCTCTTAATTGCCTGCTGCACCTGCAAACTAACCCTCTGTGATTCTTGCACAAGGTCACCCAAGATACCTCTGCACAGTAGCATGCTGCAATTTTTAACCATTTAAATAATATTCTATTTAAATTATCCTTACCCTTCCTGACCCCTTATCTGTTCAGAAGCCAGCTCCCCTTCGGGAAAGAACTTAAAAATATATCCTATCAAATTAACCAATTACCCATTGAATCAAATTGCAATCAATTTGTAACAGTAATTAAAAACAAGAGAGGAAACAATGGTTGGAACTCTTTCCCCACAAACAGCAGTTGATGCAAGGTCAGTTGATTTTTGTTAAGCAAAGGTATTGAGGGAGATGAGCTAAAGACAGGTATATGGAGTCAGGCCACAGATCAGCCATGATCTCACTGAATGATGAAACAGGCTCGAGGGCCTGAATGGCCTGCTCCTTCCTCTGTTCCTAAGGGAGGTGACAAAATCAAAATGGAATCAGAGGGGGAGATGATGCACTCCAGCCCATGTGGTGCCCACTTCTCTCCAAAAGCTTCAAAGATATTGGGCAACACCTTTCTAAGTACATTTGGGCATGGACGTCGCTATGGGCAAGGGGCCGACGGTCAGGGTTTATGGCCTGTTGCTGGAACATGTCAATGAGGGGTGACTTTAGCCAGGCCCAGGACCTTGCACGTGAGGAGTTAAAACTCAGCTTTTTAATTTATTTTAGAAAAACTACGATCACCAAATTGTCCAGTTAACTGACAAACATTGCTACCAGAGGCTGTGTGACAGAAACCAAATTCAAAAGGGTGGGAATTGGTGTTTGAAATCTTGGTGTTCCTGAATCATATTCATGGCCTAAACTTTAGGCACAGTTTACAAAATCTGTAGATGATACAAGAGGTTGTAATTGTGTGAAGGGTAGCGTGGAACTCAAAACGACATAGATGAGTTGATAGAATGGTTGGACAATGGATAAGGGAAATTTAAAGCAGAGAAGTTTGAATTCATTAATTTTGGGAGGAAGAACACATAAACCATACTGTAACAGAGGAAGCTGGGTGTATATGTGTATAAATTAATGAAGGTGGCTGAATAACAAGTCTCCTAGTAGGAGCCAAACCTGTATTTTATATCCTGATTTATTTCTTAGCAGTATTTAATATTGATTTAGTTTATACCAATATTGCATAGTGATTTATTTTATATCAGTATTTTAAAGTGATTTAATTTAGTGATTTATTTTACATCAATTTGGTTCAGTGATTTATTTTAGACCAGTATTATAATTATTTAGCTTATGCCAGCATTTTGTATTGCTTGAACATACCGTCCTCTCTTGTGTTCTCTTGTGTCCCTATTGATAAAACTTAGAAGATGCTGTATGCTTTAGTAATGGGAGTCATTACTTTTAAAATCAGCATGTTTTGATACATTTCTAGGTAGGTGGGACTTAAACCCTGAGGTGAGGACATTACCACTACACCACATGACCCTATAATTGAAGTGCAAGTTAACCCACATTTGGAGCACTGTTGTTCAACTCTGGTCTCCCTGCTGCAGGCAAATGTTGTGAAACTTGAAAAGATTTACAAGGATGTTGCCAGGGTTGGAGGGTTTGAGCTACATGGAGAGGCTGAATAGGCTGGGGCTGTTTTCCTGAACCGTAAGAGGCTGAGGGGTGACCTTATAAAGGTTTATAAAATCACGAGGAGCGTAGTTAGAGTGAATAGACAAGGTTTTTTCCTGGGATGTGGGAGTCCAAAACTAGAGGGCATAGGTTTCAGG